>NC_068457.1:21602606-21790106 GCF_023373465.1 Oncorhynchus keta
AGACTCAGGTTTTCCGGGTCTCTATGTTTTTGGTTGGACAGGTTTCTCAATTTCTTTCTTAGATTTTTGCATTCTTCATCAAACCATTTGTCATTATTGTTAATTTTCTTCGGTTTTGTATTTGAGATTTTTAGATTTGATAGGGAAGCTGAGAGGTCAAATATACTGTTAAGATTTTCTACTGCCAAGTTTACACCTTCACTATTACAGTGGAATGTTTTACCCAGGAAATTGTCTAAAAGGGATTGAATTTGTTGTTGCCTAATTGTTTTTTGGTAGGTTTCCAAACTGCATTCCTTCCATCTATAGCATTTCTTAATGTTACTCAGTTCCTTTGGCTTTGGTGCCTCATGATTGAGTATTGCTCTGTTTAAGTAGACTGTGATTTTGCTGTGGGGGTGTCAGTGGGCTGACTGTGAACACTCTGAGAGACTCTGGGTTGAGGTCAGTGATAAAGTAGTCTACAGTACTACTGCCAAGAGATGAGCTATAGGTGTACCTACCATAGGAGTCTCCTCGAAGCCTACCGTTGACTATGTACATACCCAGCGTGCGACAGAGCTGCAGGAGTTGTGACCCGTTTTTGTTGGTTATGTTGTCATAGTTGTGCCTAGGGGGGCATATGGGGGAGGGAATGCTGTCACCTCCAGGCAGGTGTTTGTCCCCCTGTGTGCTGAGGGTGTCAGGTTCTTGTCCGGTTCTAGCATTTAGGTCGCCACAGACTAGTACATGTCCCTGGGCCTGGAAATGATTGATTTCCCCCTCCAGGATGGAGAAGCTGTCTTCATTAAAATATGGTGATTCTAGTGGGGGGATATAGGTAGCACACAGGAGGACATTTTTCTCTGTTAGGATAATTTCCTTTTGAATTTCTAGCCAAATGTAGAATGTTCCTGTTTTGATTAATTTAATGGAGTGAGTTAGGTCTGCTCTATACCAAATTAGCATACCCCCTGAGTCCCTTCCCTGTTTCACACCTGGTAGTTTGGTGGATGGGACTACCAGCTCTCTCTATACCAGGTTTCTTGCAGGATGACAATGTCTGTATTACCGATTTCTTTGGTGAAGTCCGGGTTTCTGCTCTTTAGGCCAAAGGCAGATGACCTTAAGCCTTGGATATTCCAGGATGATATAGTGAAGGCTTTTTGTTCCATAGAGTGTCCAATGTTGTTGGTCGTGGTTTGGCCTCAGGCCAGTAAGTGTGAGCAGAGCCTGCGGAGCATCTGGTACATGCCATTTGCTTGGGCGAGTGTGAGAGTGGGGGTTGGGACTGTTTGCCCGCTCACTACCTGGGTGTATGTGTGGCTTCCATGTTGAGGCCCTCTTTGCGGGGGTGGGGTGCATGGGGTGGGCAGGAGCGGCATAGGTCTGATCTGAGGGGGCCTATATGGGGTGTGGGCATGGTTGACGTGGGGGAGGGGGGTGTTGATTGGTTGGGGTGGGGGTGTGGATGTGTCTGGGTGTACTGTGGTCTGGGTGTAATTCCTCTTGGCGTGGGTCCTCTATGTGTAGGTCCAGGGGGGTCCTGCAGGTCTGGGAGGGGGTCTCGCTGGTCTGGGTGGGGTGTCTATTGATCTGTTGCTCCTGTGTGAAGTGTTGGGGATACGTTTGAGAGCGATGTCCTTTAGAGTCCGGGCAAAGGTGGGCACTGCTGCCTTGTAGAGGTGGACCTGGTCATAGAGGCTGTTCAAGTCCAGGGTGGAGTGGTGGGCCAGGAAAACATTTGGTTTTGAGGCACAGTCACAGGAAATACTTGCGTTTACTCTCTGTCTCTCTCTGTCTCTCTCTCTGTGTGTCTCTCTCTGTCACCCTCTCTCTCTCTCTCTCTCTCTCTCTCTCTCTCTCTCTCTCTCTCTCTCTCTCTCTCTCTCTCTCTTCCTTTCTCTCTCTCTCTCTCTTCCTTTCTCTCTCTCTCTCTCTCTCTCTCTCTCTCTCTCTCTCTCTCTCTCTCTCTCTCTCTCTCTCTCTCTCTCTCTCTCTTCCTTTCTCTTCTCTCTCTCTCTCTCTCTCTCTCTCTCTCTCTCTCTCTCTCTCTCTCTCTCTCTCTCTCTCTCCCTCTCTCTCTCTCTCTCTCTCTCTCTCTCTCTCTCTCTCTCTCTCTCTATGCCAAAGGGCCTCATTACTACATATGCAGATGAGTGTGTGAAAAAGAACAAGAGAAAGAGAGAGAGAGAGAGCGAGAAAGAGAGAGAGAAAGAGAGAGAGACATGAGAGGAGAGAGAGAGAGATAGATGATGGAGTGACAGAGAGAGACAGAGAGAGGGAGAGAGAGAGAGAGAGGGACAGAGACAGAGAGAGAGACAGACAGAGAGAGACAGAGAGAGATAGAGAGATAGAGAGAGACAGAGAGACAGAGAGAGAGAGAGAGAGAGAGAGAGAGAGAGAGAGAGAGAGAGAGAGAGAGAGAGAGAGAGAGAGAGAGGGTGACAGAGAGAGACACACAGAGAGAGAGACAGAGAGAGACAGAGAGACTGAGAGAGAGACAGAGAGAGAAAGACAGAGTGAGAGACAGAGAGAGAGAGACAGAGAGACAGAGAGAGAGACAAAGAGAGAGAGAGAGAGAGAGACAGAGATGGACAGAGAGCGACAGAGAGGGACAGAGACAGAGAGACAGAGAGGGACAGTTGGCTATCTACCACATTTAAATCAATACATTAGCTGATCATCCTGTCTGTAGGATTGTTTATGTGTGTATGCTATATATTTCTTTGCCCTGAATCATTTCCTTTTACATCCTTCCGAATGAGATTATCGGAAAAAAGGGCAGAGAAGGATAAAGAGAAAGGGATATTTTGTTTTCTGCAGAGGAGAGGAGAGCTCCCTCCATAGGTAACACAGGAGCACAGCACTCTTCCCCCTCTCTCTCTCCATCCTCCTCTCTTTATTCTGTCTCTGTACAGAACGATAGTCTAAGCTGATATATGATTACACAAATGGAAACTTAATCATAATGAATGAATAACACCCTATGAGTTATTAATACTGTAGGTGTGTTCATCAGAGAATGACAATTAGACCGTTATACAAAACTAGTATACAACAGAAAAGGCCATTATATTTGATAGTGGAACAAGACATTTAGTGAAAATGAAAAGCACAATCAATCACTCTGCTAATGAAGGGATCCCCTTGGGTGTGAGTCATGGGTGGGCAGGGCAGAGAGGGAGGAAGAGAGGCAGATAGAGGGAGAGAAAGAGAGGGGGGGGGGTTGCAAATGATTCAAGACTCAGAAAGAGAAGGAAGAGAGGGATGGAGAGAAGGAAGACAGTGAGAGATAGCCGCATGGAAGGAGGGAGAGAAGGAGAGAGAGATAAAAGGAAGACAGAGAGAGAGATGGATAGAGAGAGAGATGCAGGAAGAGGGAGAGAGAGGGACGGATAGAGAGAAAGATGGAGGAAGAGGGAGAGAGAGGGACGGATAGAGAGAGATGGAGGAAGAGGGAGAGAGAGGGACGGATAGAGTGAGAGATGGAGGAAGAGGGAGAGAGAGGGACGGATAGAGAGAGAGAAGGAGGAAGAGGGAGCGAGAGGGACGGATAGAGAGAGAGGAGGAAGCGGGAGAGAGAGGGACAGATAGAGAGAGAGATGGAGGAAGAGGGAGAGAGGGACGGATAGAGAGAGATGGAGGAAGAGGGAGAGAGAGAAGTAAACACGTCACAGCTTCTACAGGTTTCCCTGGGGGGGGATAGCCATCTCTCTCTTTTGCATACTGATGTGCTGAGTCACAGCACACACACACACACACACACACACACACACACACACACACACACACACACACACACACACACACACACACACACACACACACACACACACACACACACACACACACACACACACCTCAGTTGATGAAGCCGGGACAGTCCTCCTGCAGTGCCACCCCTCTGTTGCCTAGGTAACGTCTGGTGAATAACTATGAGGAACCTCTGGGCAGTAGACAATGGGAATATTGGAATGTTCTATATGGGAGGAGTCAGGGGTAATGGTCAGGCTACAGACAAATGTGTCAATATTAGCCCACAACAAGTGATCTATAGGTGATTACGGGATACCAAACTGACCTTAGATTAGTATTCCAGCTGAATACACAGAGAAACATAGGATGCAAAGGGAAAGAACACTACCATGGACCCAACAATAACCAGACACACATGTTTGATGCTTTAACCAGACAAAAATAAAAATGGCATCATTTTTTATTCAACATTTATTTTGTGGAGTGGATGCTTCATTTTCACCAACCTCACATCTCTTGTAACCTTGCAATGACACAGAATATCTAACTAACAAGATGTTGAAAACGCCAAACAGATGAACAGAGACACCTCTGATGACTGAATATGCACCAAGTAACCCCAAAAAGCTTTTCTTTCTACACCAGTGTAAAAGCAGTGAAGAGGTTGAAAAAGGTTTTGAACAGCATAAACACAGGACATGTTAAATAATAGAGACTTGAATGCTACTCCACAGGCATTGCAGCATCCCTCCTCCCAACTCCTTGTGTTAACTAGCTTGCTCTCACACACAAACACACACATACGCATGCACACGCACACTCACACAAGGCTATGTCTGTACCTGTATCACAAGGCTATGTCTGTACCTGTATCACAAGGCTATGTCTGTACCTGTATCACAAGGCTATGTCTGTACCTGTACCACAAGGCTATGTCTGTACCTGTACCACAAAGCTATGTCTGTACCTGTACCAGAAGGCTATGTCTGTACCTGTACCACGATGCTATGTCTGTATCTGTACCACAATGCTATGTCTGTACCTGTACCACAAGGCTATGTCTTTACCGGTACCAAGAGGCTATGTCTGTACCTGTACCACAAGGCTATGTCTGTACCTGTACCATGAGGCTATGTCTGTACCTGTACCACAATGCTATGTCTGTACCTGTACCACAAGGCTATGTCTGTACCTGTACCACGAGGCTATGTCTGTATCTGTACCACGAGGCTATGTCTGTATCTGTACCATGAGGCTATGTCTGTACCTGTACCACAATGCTATGTCTGTACCTGTACCACAAGGCTATATCTGTACCTGTACCACGAGGCTATGTCAGTATCTGTACCACGAGGTTATGTCTGTATCTGTACCACGAGGCTATGTCTGTATCTGTACCACGAGGCTATGTCTGTACCTGTACCACAATGCTATGTCTGTACCTGTACCACAAGGCTATGTCTGTACCTGTACCACGAGGCTATGTCTGTACCTGTACCACGAGGCTATGTCTGTACCTGTACCACGAGGCTATGTCTGTATCTGTACCACGAAGCTATGTCTGTATCTGTACCACGAGGCTATGTCTGTATCTGTACCACGAGGCTATGTCTGTACCGGTACCACGAGGCTATGTCTGTACCTGTACCACGAGGCTATGTCTGTACCTGTACTACAAGGCTATGTCTGTACCTGTACCACGAGGCTATGCCTGTATCTGTACCACAAGGCTATGTCTGTATCTGTACCACGAGGCGATGTCTGTATCTGTACCACAAGGTTATGTCTGTATCTGTACCACGAGGCTATGTCTGTAACTGTACCACGAGGCTATGTCTGTATCTGTACCACGAGGCTATGTCTGTATCTGTACCACGAGGCTATGTCTGTATCTGTACCACGAGGCTATGTCTGTATCTGTACCACAAGGCTATGTCTGTATCTGTACCACGAGGCTATGTCTGTATCTGTACCACGAGGCTATGTCTGTATCTGTACCACAAGGCTATGTCTGTATCTGTACCACGAGGCTATGTCTGTATCTGTACCACAAGGATTTGTCTGTATCTGTACCACAAGGCTATGCCTGTACCTGTGACACCACCAAGTGGTCACATATTTCTAGTGCCAAACCACACGACCAACAGCTTTAGACACTTTATGGAATACAAAACCTTCACTATCTCATCCTGGAATATTCATCCATCTGCCTTTGTCCTAAAGAGCAGAAACCTGGACTTCATCAAAGAAATCGGAGATACAGACATTGTCATCCTACAAGAAACATGGTATAGAGGAGACGGAACCACTGGTTGTCCTCTAGGTTACAGAGAGCTGGTAGTCCCATCCTCCAAACTACCAGGTGTGAAACAGGAATGGTATGCTAATTTGGTATAGAGCAGACCTAACTCACTCCATTAAATTAATCAAAACACGAACATTTTACATTTGGCTAGAAATTCAAAAGGAAATGATCTTAACAGAGAAAAATGTCCTCCTGTGTGCTACCTATATGTCACACCCTGACCTGAGATATCTCTGTTTTCTTTATATTTTGGTTAGGTCAGGGTGTGACTAGGGTGGGTACGCTAGTTTTGTATTGTCTAGGGTTTTGTATGTCCAGGGTTTTGTAGGTCTAGGGGTTTTTGTAATTCTATGTTGGCCTGATATGGTTCCCAATCAGAGACAGCTGTTTATCGTTGTCTCTGATTGTGGATCATATTTAGGTAGCCATTTCCCTTTGGTGTTTGTGGGATCTTGTCTATGTGTAGTTGCCTGTCAGCACTCGTTTGTACAGCTTCACGTTTCGTTTTGTTATTTTGTTAGTTTGTTCAGTGTTCATTCTTTAAATAAATAAGAATGTATGCACAGCACGCTACGCCTTGGGTCCAATCCTTATAACGAACGTGACATTATATCCTCCCCACTAGAATCCCCATACTTTAATGAAGACATATTATCCAGGCCCAGGGACATGTACTAGTCTGTGGCGACCTAAATGACAAAACCTTCCGTGGCCTCCAACTGCTCTTAAATGCTAGTAAAACGAAAGGCATGCTCTTCAACCGATTGCTGCCCGCACCCGCCCGCCTGACTAGCATCACTACACTGGATGGTTCTGACTTAGAATATGTGGACAACTACAAATACCTAGGTGTCTGGCTAGACTGTAAACTCTCCTTCCAGACTCACATTAAGCATCTCCAATTCTAAATTAAATCTAGAATCTGCTTCCTATTTTGCAAAAAAAGCCTGCCAAACATACCCTCGTAAAATTTACTATCCTACCGATCCTCGACTTTGAAGATGTCATTTACAAAATATCCTCCAACACTCTACTCAGCAAACCGGATGCAGTCTATCACAGTGCCATCCGTTTTGTCCCCAAAGCCCCATATACTACCCACCACTGCGACCTGTATGCTCTCGCCGGCTGGCCCTCGCTACATATTCGTTGCCTGACCCACTGGCTCCAGGTCATCTATAAGTATTTGCTAGGTAAAGCTCCGCCTTATCTCAGCTCACTGGTCACCATAACAACACCCACCCGTAGCACGCGCTCCAGCAGGTATATTTCCCTGGTCATCCCCAAAGCCAACACCCCCTTTGGCCATCTTTCCTTCCAGTTCTCTGCTGCCAATGACAGGAACGAATTGCAAAAATCGCTGAAGTTGGAGACTTATATATCCCTCACTAACTTTAAGCATCAGCTATCTGAGCAGCTTACCGATCGCTGCACCTGTACATAGCCCATCTGTAAATAGCCCATCCAACTACCTCATCTCCATATTGCTTTTATTTACTTTTTTGCTCTTTTGCACACCAGTATTTCTACTTGCACATCTATCACTTCTGTGTTAATTTGCTAAATTGTAATTACTTCCCTTCTATGGCCTATTTATTGCCTTACCTCCTTACTCCATTTGCACACACTGTATATAGACTTTTCTACTGTGTTATTGACTGTACTTTTGTTTATCCTGTGTAACTCTGTGTTGTTGTGTGTCGCACTGCTTTGCTTTATCTTGGCCAGGTCGCAGTTGTAAATGAGAACTTGTTCTCAACTGGCCTACCTGGTTAAATAAAGGTGAAATAAAAAAATGTGAATAAAAATGGACAAGAACCTGACACCCTCAGCACACAGGGGGACAAACACCTGCCTGGAGGTGACAGTGTTCCCTCCCCCACATTCCACCCCAGGCACAACTATGACAACATAAACAACAAAAAAACAGGTCACAACTCCTGCAGCTCTGTCGCACGTTGGGGATGTACATAGTCAATGGTAGGCTTCGAGGGGACTCCTATGGTAGGTACACCTGTAGCTCATCTCTTGGCAGTAGTACTATAGACTACTTGATCATTGACCTCAACCCAGTGTCTCTCCGAGCATTTACAGTCAACCCTACTGACGCTCCTTTCAGACCACAGAAAAATCACAGTATACATGAACAGAGCAATACTCAATCATGAGGCATCAAAGCCAAAGGAACTGAGAAATAATTTTAAAAAATGCTGTAGATAGAAGGAATGTAGTGTGGAAACCTAATAGTGAAGGTGTACATTTGGCAGTAGAAAATGTTAATAGTATATTTGACATCTCAGCTTGTCATGACTTCCGCCAAAGTCGGTCCCTCTCCTTGTTCGGGCAGCGTTCGGCGGTCGACGTCACCGGCCTTCTCGCCATTGCCGATCCACTTTTCATTTTCCATTTGTTTTGTCTTTGTCTTAAACACCTGGTTTCAATTCCCCAATTACTTGTTCATTATTTAACCCTCTGTTCCCCCATGTTTGTTTGTGAGTAATTGTTTATTGTATTGTGGTTCATATTTGTGGCCTGGTATGACATGTATTGTTATATTATTTGAGTAAAATTGCTTTCATTACTCATATCTGCTGTCCTATGCCTGACTCATCTCACCAGCTACACACAGACGCATTACACAGCGTCCCTATCTAATCAAAACATTTCAAACAGAAAACAGAAGAAAATGAACAACAATGACAAATGGTTTGATGAAGAATGCAAAAACCTAAGAAAGAAATTGAGAGACCTGTCCAAAAAAAACATAGAAAACACAGAAAACCTGAGTCTATGCCTTCACTATGGTGAATCACTAAAACAATACAGAAATACACTACAGAAAAAGAAGGAACAGCACTTCAGAAATCAGCTCAATGTAATTGAAGAATCCATAGACTCTAACCACTTCTGGGAAAATTGGAAAACACTAAACAAACAACACAAAGAATTATCTATCCAAAATGGAGATGTGTGAGATTTTGAGTGAAAACCTCCTTCCATCAGCAAGGGCATTGAAGATGAAACGTGGCTGGGTCTTTCAGCATGACAATGATCCCAAACACACCACCCGGGCAATGAAGGAGTGGCTTCGTAAGAAGCATTTCAAGGTCCTGGAGTGGCCTAGCCAGTCTCCAGATCTCAACCCCATAGAAAATCTTTGGAGGGAGTTGAAAGTCCGTGTTGCCCAGCAACAGCCCCAAAACATCACTGCTCTAGAGGAGATCTGCATGGAGGAATGGGCCAAAATACCAGCAACAGTGTGTGAAAACCTTGTGAAGACTTTGCCAACAAAAGGTATATAACAAAGTATTGAGATAAACTTATGTTATTGACCAAATACTTATTTTCCACCATAATTTGCAAATAAATTCATTAAAAATCCTACAATGTGATTTTCTGGATTGTTTTCTCATTTTGTCTGTCATAGTTGAAGTGTACCTATGATGAAAATTACAGGCCTCTCTCATCTTTTTAAGTTGGAGAACTTGCACAATTGGTTGCTGACTAAATACTTTTTTGCCCCACTGTATTTTGTTGATTAAAAAAAAAGCCTTCCATTCAATTTGGCATGAGGGTCTGCTATACAAATTGATGGAAAGTGGTGTTGGGGGAAAAACATACAACATTATAAAATTAATGTATAAAAACAACAAGTGTGTGGTTAAAATAGGCAAAAACATAACACACATTTCTTCCCACAGGGCCGTGGGGTGAGACAGGGATGCAGCTTAAGCCCCACCCTCTTCAACATATCTATCAACAAATTGGTTAGGGCACTAGAAAAGTCTATAGCACCCGGCCTTACCCTACTAGAATCTGAAGTCAAATGTCTACTGTTTGCTGATGATCTGGTGCTTCTGGCACCAACCAAGGAGGGCCTACAGCAGCACCTTAAGATTTTCTGCACTGATTCTGAAAGACCTGGGCCCTGACAGTAAATCTCGGTAAGACCAAAATAATAGTGTTCCTAAAAAGGTCCAGTCGCCAGGACCACAAATACAAATTCCATTTAGACACCATTACCCAAGAGCGCACAAAAAAACTATACATACCTCGGCTTAAACATCAGCGCCACAGGTAACTTCCACAAAGCTGCGAACAATAAATTCTACAACCACCTATGTAAAAGGAAGCGATTCCCAAACCTTCCATAACAAAGCCATCACCTATAGAGAGATGAACCTGGAGAAGAGCCTCCTAAGCAACCTGGCCCTGGGGCTCTGTGGCGTTTGTTTGTGATTGTGAACAGAGCCCCAGGACAGCAACACAATTTGACCCAACTAAATCATGAGAAAACAAAAAGATAATTACTTGACACATTGGAAAGAATTAACAAAAAAAAAACCACCATGACAACCAAACTTAAGGAAAGCTTTGACTATGTACAGACTCAGTGAGCATAGCCTTGCTATTGAGAAAGGCCGCCGTAGGCAGACCTGGCTCTCAAGAGAAGACAGGCTATGTGCACACTGCCCACAAAATGAGGTGGAAACTGAGCTGCCCTTCCTAACCTCCTGCCAATCGTATGACCACATTAGAGATACATATTTCCCTCAGATTACACAGATCCACAAAGAATTTGAAAACAAACCCGATTTAGGGCCTCCCGTGTGGCGCAGTGGTCTAAGGCGCAGTGGTCTATAAGGCACTGCATCGCAGTGCTAGCTGTGACACCAGAGATTCTGGGTTCAAGCGCAGGCTCTGTCGCAGCCGGCCACGACCGGGAGGTCCATGGGGCAACGCACAATTGGCCCAGCGTCGTCCAGGTTAGGGAGGGTATGGCCGGCAGGAATATCCTTGTCTCATCGGACACTCCTGTGGTGGGTCGCCAGGTGTATGGTGTTTCCTCCGACACATTGGTACGGCTGGCTTCCGGGTTGGATGTGCATTGTGTCAAGAAGCAGTGCGGCTAGGTTGGGTTGTGTTTTGGAGGAAGCATGGCTCTCGACCTTCGCCTCGTACGGCAGTTGCAGCGATGAGACAAGACTGTAACTACTACCAATTGGATACCAGAAAAATTGGGGAGAAAAAAGGAGTAAAGAAAAAGAGGAAAACAAACCTGATTTTGATAAACTGGTGAAATACCACAGTGCCATCAAAGCAGAAGATTTGTGACCTATTGCCACAAGAAAACCGGAAAAGGGCAACAGGAAAAGGGAAATGGTGTTTGATGAACAAACACTATTGTAAATAGAACCCATATTTAGGTTTATTTATTTTCCTTTTTGTACTTTAACCATTTGCACATCGTTACAACACTGTATATATACAAAATATGACATTTGTAATGTATTTATTCGTTTGGAACTTCTGTGAGTGTAATGTTTACTGTTCATTTGTATAGTTTATTTCACTTTTCTATAATATCTACTTCACTTGCTTCAATGTTAACATATGTTTCCCATGCCAATAAAGCCCCTTAAATTGAATTGAGAGAGAGAGAGAGAGTAACTTTAAAATATAAACGATTACTGATTTAACAGGCTGCAGCGAAGCCTGTTCCTCTCCCTCCTTCCTCATCCTCTCCCTCCTAGTCCCTTTACTCTCCCTCCTCTTCCTCTCCCTCCTCTTCCTCTTCCTCTCCGTCCTGTTCCTCTCATCCAGGGAACTAGGCTGAGTACTGTTGCTATAAAAAGACCATCTGAAGCACTGAATGTCCAAACAAGTGCTAACCCTCCCTCCCTCTTCCTCATCCCTCACTCCCTCTATGTAACCTCTCTGTAACATGGGGGCTGTCATTCACCATCCAGTCAGTAACCTCTCTGTAACATGGGGGCTGTCATTCACCATCCAGTCAGTAACCTATCTGTAACATGGGGGCTGTCATTCACCATCCAGTCAGTAACCTATCTGTAACATGGGGGCTGTCATTCACCATCCAGTCAGTAACCTCTCTGTAACATGGGGGGCAGTCATTCACCATCCAGTCAGTAACCTCTCTGTGACATGGGGGGCTGTCATTCACAATCCAGTCAGTAACCTCTCTGTAACATGGGGGCTGTAATTCACCATCCAGTCAGTAACCTCTCTGTAACATGGGGGGCAGTCATTCACCATCCAGTCAGTAACCTCTCTGTGACATGGGGGCTGTCATTCACCATCCAGTCAGTAACCTCTCTGTAACATGGGGGCTGTCATTCACCATCCAGTCATTCACCATCCAGTCAGTAACCTCTCTGTAACATGGGGGGCTGTCATTCACCATCCAGTCAGTAACCTCTCTGTAAAATGGGGGCTGTCATTCACCATCCAGTCAGTAGCATCTCTGTAACATGGGGGGCTGTCATTCACCATCCAGTCAGTAACCTCTCTGTAACATGGGGGCTGTCATTCATCATCCAGTCAGTAACTTCTCTGTAACATTGGGGGCAGTCATTCACCATCCAGTCAGTAACCTCTCTGTAACATGGGGGCTGTCATTCACCATCCAGTCAGTAATCTCTCTGTAACATGGGGGCTGTCATTCACCATCCAGTCATTCACCATCCAGTCAGTAACTTCTCTGTAACATTGGGGGCAGTCATTCACCATCCAGTCAGTAATCTCTCTGTAACATGGGGGCTGTCATTCACCATCCAGTCATTCACCATCCAGTCAGTAACCTCTCTGTAACATGGGGGGCAGTCATTCACCATCCAGTCAGTAACCTCTCTGTAACATGGGGGGGATGTCATTCACCATCCAGTCAGTAACCTCTCTGTAACATGGGGGGCTGTCATTCACCATCCAGTCAGTAACCTCTCTGTAACATGGGGGGGCTGTCATTCACCATCCAGTCAGTAACCTCTCTGTAACATGGGGGCTGTCATTCACCATCCAGTCAGTAACCTCTCTGTATCATGGGGGCTGTCATTCACCATCCAGTCATTCACCATCCAGTCAGTAACCTCTCTGTAACATGGGTGCTGTCATTCACCATCCAGTCATTCACCATCCAGTCAGTAACCTCTCTGTAACATAGGTGCTGTCATTCACCATCCAGTCATTCACCATCCAGTCAGTAACCTCTCTGTAACATGGGGGGCTGTCATTCACCATCCAGTCAGTAACCTCTCTGTGACATGGGGGCTGTCATTCACCATCCAGTCAGTAACCTCTCTGTGACATGGGGGCTGTCATTCACCATCCAGTCGGTAACCTCTCTGTAACATGGGGGCTGACATTCACCATCCAGTCAGTAACCTCTCTGTAACATGGGTGCTGTCATTCACCATCCAGTCATTCACCATCCAGTCAGTAACCTCTCTGTAACATGGGTGCTGTCATTCACCATCCAGTCATTCACCATCCAGTCAGTAACCTCTCTGTAACATGGGGGCTGTCATTCACCATCCAGTCAGTAACCTCTATGTAACATGGGGGCTGTCATTCACCATCCAGTCAGTAACCTCTCTGTAACATGGGTGCTGTCATTCACCATCCAGTCATTCACCATCCAGTCAGTAACCATCCAGTCATTCACCATCCAGTCAGCAACCTCTCTGTAACATGGGGGCTGTCCTTCACCATCCAGTCAGTAACCTCTCTGTAACATGGGGGGCAGTCATTCACCATCCAGTCAGTAACCTCTCTGTAACATGGGGGCTGTCATTCACCATCCAGTCAGTAACCTCTCTGTAACATGGGGGGCTGTCATTCACCATCCAGTCAGTAACCTCTCTGTAACACGGGGGGCTGTCATTCACCATCCAGTCAGTAACCTCTCTGTAACATGGGGGGCAGTCACTCACCATCCAGTCAGTAATCTCTCTGTAACATGGGGGCTGTCATTCACCATCCAGTCAGTAACCTCTCTGTAACATGGGGGCTGTCATTCACCATCCAGTCAGTAACCTCTCTGTAACATGGGGGGCTGTCATTCACCATCCAGTCAGTAACCTCTCTGTAACATGGGGGGCTGTCATTCACCATCCAGTCAGTAACCTCTCTGTAACATGGGGGGCAGTCACTCACCATCCAGTCAGTAATCTCTCTGTAACATGGGGGCTGTCATTCACCATCCAGTCAGTAACCTCTCTGTAACATGGGGGCTGTCACCATCCAGTCAGTAACCTCTCTATAACATGGGGGCTGTCATTCACCATCCAGTCATTCACCATCCAGTCACTAACCTCTCTGTAACATGGGGGGCTGTCATTCAATATCCAGTCAGTAACCTCTCTGTAACATGGAGGCTGTCATTCACCATCCAGTCATTCACCATCCAGTCAGTAACCTCTCTGTAACATGGGTGCTGTCATTCACCATCCAGTCATTCACCATCCAGTCAGTAACCATCCAGTCATTCACCATCCAGTCAGCAACCTCTCTGTAACATGGGGGCTGTCCTTCACCATCCAGTCAGTAACCTCTCTGTAACATGGGGGGCAGTCATTCACCATCCAGTCAGTAACCTCTCTGTAACATGGGGGCTGTCATTCACCATCCAGTCAGTAACCTCTCTGTAACATGGGGGGCTGTCATTCACCATCCAGTCAGTAACCTCTCTGTAACACGGGGGGCTGTCATTCACCATCCAGTCAGTAACCTCTCTGTAACATGGGGGGCAGTCACTCACCATCCAGTCAGTAATCTCTCTGTAACATGGGGGCTGTCATTCACCATCCAGTCAGTAACCTCTCTGTAACATGGGGGCTGTCATTCACCATCCAGTCAGTAACCTCTCTGTAACATGGGGGGCTGTCATTCACCATCCAGTCAGTAACCTCTCTGTAACATGGGGGGCTGTCATTCACCATCCAGTCAGTAACCTCTCTGTAACATGGGGGGCAGTCACTCACCATCCAGTCAGTAATCTCTCTGTAACATGGGGGCTGTCATTCACCATCCAGTCAGTAACCTCTCTGTAACATGGGGGCTGTCACCATCCAGTCAGTAACCTCTCTATAACATGGGGGCTGTCATTCACCATCCAGTCATTCACCATCCAGTCACTAACCTCTCTGTAACATGGGGGGCTGTCATTCAATATCCAGTCAGTAACCTCTCTGTAACATGGAGGCTGTCATTCACCATCCAGTCATTCACCATCCAGTCATTCACCATCCAGTCAGTAACCATCCAGTCATTCACCATCCAGTCAGTAAACTCTATGTAACATGGGGGCTGTCATTCACCATCCAGTCAGTAACCTCTCTGTAACATGGGTGCTGTCATTCACCATCCAGTCATTCACCATCCAGTCAGTAACCTCTCTGTAACATGGGTGCTGTCAACCTCTCTGTAACATGGGGGCTGTAATTCACCATCCAGTCAGTAACCTCTCTGTAACATGGGGGGCAGACATTCACCATCCAGTCAGTAACCTCTCTGTAACATGGGGGGCTATCATTCACCATCCAGTCAGTAACCTCTCTGTAACATGGGGGACTGTCACTCACCATCCAGTCAGTAACCTCTCTGTAACATGGGAGGCTGTCATTCACAATCCAGTCATTCACCATCCAGTCAGTAAAATCTCTGTAACATGGGGGCTGTCATTCACCATCCAGTCAGTAACGTCTATGTAACATGGGGGCTGTCATTTACCATCCAGTCAGTAACCTCACTGTAACATGGGAGGCTGTCATTCACCATCCAGTCATTCACCATCCAGTCAGTAAAATCTCTGTAACATGGGGGCTGTCATTCACCATCCAGTCAGTAACCTCTATGTAACATGGGGGCTGTCATTTACCATCCAGTCAGTAACCTCTCTGTAACATGGGGGGCTGTCATTCACCATCCAGTCATTCACCATCCAGTCAGTAACCATCCAGTCATTCACCATCCAGTCAGCAACCTCTCTGTAACATGGGGGCTGTCCTTCACCATCCAGTCAGTAACCTCTCTGTAACATGGGGGGCTGTCATTCACCATCCAGTCAGTAACCTCTCTGTAACATGGGGGGCTATCATTCACCATCCAGTCAGTAACCTCTCTGTAACATGGGGGCTGTCATTCACCATCCAGTCAGTAACCTCTCTGTAACATGGGGGGCTGTCATTCACCATCCAGTCAGTAACCTCTCTGTAACATGGGGGGCAGTCATTCACCATCCAGTCAGTAACCTCTCTGTAACATGGGGGGCTATCATTCACCATCCAGTCAGTAACCTCTCTGTAACATGGGGGCTGTCATTCACCATCCAGTCAGTAACCTCTCTGTAACATGGGGGGCTGTCATTCACCATCCAGTCAGTAACCTCTCTGTAACATGGGGGACTGTCACTCACCATCCAGTCAGTAACCTCTTTGTAACATGGGAGGCTGTCATTCACAATCCAGTCATTCACCATCCAGTCAGTAAAATCTCTGTAACATGGGGGCTGTCATTCACCATCCAGTCAGTAACCTCTATGTAACATGGGGGCTGTAATTTACCATCCAGTCAGTAACCTCACTGTAACATGGGAGGCTGTCATTCACCATCCAGTCAGTAAAATCTCTGTAACATGGGGGCTGTCATTCACCATCCAGTCAGTAACCTCTATGTAACATGGGGGCTGTCATTTACCATCCAGTCAGTAACCTCTCTGTAACATGGGGGGCTGTCATTCACCATCCAGTCAGTAACCTCTCTGTAACATGGGGGCTGTCATTCACCATCCAGTCAGTAACCTCTCTGTAACATGGGGGCTGTCATTCACCATCCAGTCAGTAACCTCTATGTAACATGGGGGCTGTAATTTACCATCCAGTCAGTAACCTCACTGTAACATGGGAGGCTGTCATTCACCATCCAGTCAGTAAAATCTCTGTAACATGGGGGCTGTCATTCACCATCCAGTCAGTAACCTCTATGTAACATGGGGGCTGTCATTTACCATCCAGTCAGTAACCTCTCTGTAACATGGGGGGGCTGTCATTCACCATCCAGTCATTCACCATCCAGTCAGTAACCATCCAGTCATTCACCATCCAGTCAGCAACCTCTCTGTAACATGGGGGCTGTCCTTCACCATCCAGTCAGTAACCTCTCTGTAACATGGGGGCAGTCATTCACCATCCAGTCAGTAACCTCTCTGTAACATGGGGGCTGTCATTCACCATCCAGTCAGTAACCTCTCTGTAACATGGGGGCTCTCATTCACCATCCAGTCAGTAACCTCTATGTAACATGGGGGGCTGTCATTCACAATCCAGTCAGTAACCTCTCTATAACATGGGGACTGTCATTCACCATCCAGTCATTCACCATCCAGTCAGTAACCTCTCTGTAACATGGGGGGCTGTCATTCAATATCCAGTCAGTAACCTCTCTGTAACATGGAGGCTGTCATTCACCATCCAGTCATTCACCATCCAGTCATTCACCATCCAGTCAGTAACCATCCAGTCATTCACCATCCAGTCAGCAACCTCTCTGTAACATGGGGGCTGTCATTCACCATCCAGTCAGTAACCTCTCTGTAACATGGGGGGCAGTCATTCACCATCCAGTCAGTAACCTCTCTGTAACATGGGGGGCTATCATTCACCATCCAGTCAGTAACCTCTCTGTAACATGGGGGCTGTCCTTCACCATCCAGTCAGTAACCTCTCTGTAACATGGGGGGCTGTCATTCACCATCCAGTCAGTAACCTCTCTGTAACATGGGGGGCTGTCATTCACCATCCAGTCAGTAACCTCTCTGTAACATGGGGGCTGTCATTCACCATCCAGCCAGTAACCTCTCTGCAACATGGGGGCTGTCATTCACCATCCAGTCAGTAACCTCTCTGTAACATGGGGGCTCTCATTCACCATCCAGTCAGTAACCTCTCTGTAACATGGGGGGCTGTCATTCACCATCCAGTCAGTAACCTCTCTATAACATGGGGGCTGTCATTCACCATCCAGTCATTCACCATCCAGTCAGTAACCTCTCTGTAACATGGGGGGCTGTCATTCAATATCCAGCCAGTAAACTCTCTGTAACATGGAGGATGTCATTCACCATCTAGTCATTCACCATCCAGTCAGTAACCTCTCTGTAACATGGGTGCTGTCATTCACCATCCAGTCATTCACCATCCAGTCAGTAACCTCTCTGTAACATGGGTGCTGTCATTCACCATCCAGTCATTCACCATCCAGTCAGTAACCTCTCTGTAACATGGGGGCTGTCATTCACCATCCAGTCAGTAACCTCTCTGTAACATGGGGGCTGTCATTCACCATCCAGTCAGTAACCTCTCTGTAACATGGGGGCTGTCATTTACCATCCAGTCAGTAACCTCTCTGTAACATGGGAGGCTGTCATTCACAATCCAGTCATTCACCATCCAGTCAGTAAAATCTCTGTAACATGGGGGCTGTCATTCACCATCCAGTCAGTAACCTCTATGTAACATGGGGGCTGTCATTTACCATCCAGTCAGTAACCTCACTGTAACATGGGAGGCTGTCATTCACCATCCAGTCATTCACCATCCAGTCAGTAAAATCTCTGTAACATGGGGGCTGTCATTCACCATCCAGTCAGTAACCTCTATGTAACATGGGGCTGTCATTTACCATCCAGTCAGTAACCTCTCTGTAACATGGGGGCTGTCATTCACCATCCAGTCATTCACCATCCAGTCAGTAACCATCCAGTCATTCACCATCCAGTCAGCAACCTCTCTGTAACATGGGGGCTGTCCTTCACCATCCAGTCAGTAACCTCTCTGTAACATGGGGGGCTGTCATTCACCATCCAGTCAGTAACCTCTCTGTAACATGGGGGCTATCATTCACCATCCAGTCAGTAACCTCTCTGTAACATGGGGTCTGTCATTCACCATCCAGTCAGTAACCTCTCTGTAACATGGGGGGCTGTCATTCACCATCCAGTCAGTAACCTCTCTGTAACATGGGGGGCAGTCATTCACCATCCAGTCAGTAACCTCTCTGTAACATGGGGGGCTATCATTCACCATCCAGTCAGTAACCTCTCTGTAACATGGGGGCTGTCATTCACCATCCAGTCAGTAACCTCTCTGTAACATGGGGGCTGTCATTCACCATCCAGTCAGTAACCTCTCTGTAACATGGGGGCTGTCATTCACCATCCAGTCATTCACCATCCAGTCAGTAACCATCCAGTCATTCACCATCCAGTCAGCAACCTCTCTGTAACATGGGGCTGTCCTTCACCATCCAGTCAGTAACCTCTCTGTAACATGGGGGCAGTCATTCACCATCCAGTCAGTAACCTCTCTGTAACATGGGGGCTGTCATTCACCATCCAGTCAGTAACCTCTCTGTAACATGGGGGCTCTCATTCACCATCCAGTCAGTAACCTCTATGTAACATGGGGGGCTGTCATTCACAATCCAGTCAGTAACCTCTCTATAACATGGGGACTGTCATTCACCATCCAGTCATTCACCATCCAGTCAGTAACCTCTCTGTAACATGGGGGGCTGTCATTCAATATCCAGTCAGTAACCTCTCTGTAACATGGAGGCTGTCATTCACCATCCAGTCATTCACCATCCAGTCATTCACCATCCAGTCAGTAACCATCCAGTCATTCACCATCCAGTCAGCAACCTCTCTGTAACATGGGGGCTGTCATTCACCATCCAGTCAGTAACCTCTCTGTAACATGGGGGCAGTCATTCACCATCAGTCAGTAACCTCTCTGTAACATGGGGGCTATCATTCACCATCCAGTCAGTAACCTCTCTGTAACATGGGGGCTGTCCTTCACCATCCAGTCAGTAACCTCTCTGTAACATGGGGGGCTGTCATTCACCATCCAGTCAGTAACCTCTCTGTAACATGGGGGGCTGTCACTCACCATCCAGTCAGTAACCTCTCTGTAACATGGGGGCTGTCATTCACCATCCAGCCAGTAACCTCTCTGCAACATGGGGGCTGTCATTCACCATCCAGTCAGTAACCTCTCTGTAACATGGGGGCTCTCATTCACCATCCAGTCAGTAACCTCTCTGTAACATGGGGGGCTGTCATTCACCATCCAGTCAGTAACCTCTCTATAACATGGGGGCTGTCATTCACCATCCAGTCATTCACCATCCAGTCAGTAACCTCTCTGTAACATGGGGGCTGTCATTCAATATCCAGCCAGTAAACTCTCTGTAACATGGAGGCTGTCATTCACCATCCAGTCATTCACCATCCAGTCAGTAACCTCTCTGTAACATGGGTGCTGTCATTCACCATCCAGTCATTCACCATCCAGTCAGTAACCTCTCTGTAACATGGGTGCTGTCATTCACCATCCAGTCATTCACCATCCAGTCAGTAACCTCTCTGTAACATGGGGGCTGTCATTCACCATCCAGTCAGTAACCTCTCTGTAACATGGGGGCTGTCATTCACCATCCAGTCAGTAACCTCTCTGTAACATGGGGGCTGTCATTTACCATCCAGTCAGTAACCTCTCTGTAACATGGGAGGCTGTCATTCACCATCCAGTCATTCACCATACAGTCAGTAAAATCTCTGTAACATGGGGGCTGTCATTCACCATCCAGTCAGTAACCTCTATGAAACATGGGGGCTGTCATTTACCATCCAGTCAGTATCCTCTATGTAACATGGGGGCTGTCATTCACCATCCAGTCAGTAACCTCTATGTAACATGGGGGCTGTCATTCACCATCCAGTCAGTAACCATCCAGTCATTCACCATCCGGTCAGCAACCTCTCTTTAACATGGGGGCTGTCATTCACCATCCAGTCAGTAACCTCTCTGTAACATGGGGGGCAGTCATTCACCATCCAGTCAGTAACCTCTCTGTAACATGGGGGGCTATCATTCACCATCCAGTCAGTAACCTCTCTGTAACATGGGGGCTGTCATTCACCATCCAGTCAGTAAACTCTCTGTAACATGGGGGGCTGTCATTCACCATCCAGTCAGTAACCTCTCTGTAACATGGGGGGCTGTCATTCACCATCCAGTCAGTAACCTCTCTGTAACATGGGGGGCTGTCATTCACCATCCAGTCAGTAACCTCTCTATAACATGGGGGTCATTCACCATCCAGTCATTCACCATCCAGTCAGTAACCTCTCTGTAACATGGGGGCTGTCATTCAATGTCAGTCAGTAACCTCTCTGTAACATGGAGGCTGTCATTCACCATCCAGTCATTCACCATCAAGTCAGTAACCATCCAGTCATTCACCATCCAGTCAGCAACCTCTCTGTAACATGGGGCTGTCATTCACCATCCAGTCAGTAACCTCTCTGTAACATGGGGGCTATCATTCACCATCCAGTCAGTAACCTCTCTGTAACATGGGGGCTGTCATTCACCATCCAGTCAGTAACCTCTCTGTAACATGGGGGCTCTCATTCACCATCCAGTCAGTAACCTCTCTATATCATGGGGGCTGTCATTCACCATCCAGTCAGGAAAATCTCTGTAACATGGGGGGCTGTCATTCACCATCCAGTCAGTAACCTCTCTATAACATGGGGGCTGTCATTCACCATCCAGTCATTCATCATCCAGTCAGTAACCTCTCTGTAACATGGGGTGCTGTCATTCAATATCCAGTCAGTAACCTCTCTGTAACATGGGGGCTGTCATTCACCATCCAGTCAGTAACCTCTCTGTAACATGGGGGCTGTCATTTACCATCCAGTCAGTAACCTCTCTGTAACATGGGAGGCTGTCATTCACAATCCAGTCATTCACCATCCAGTCAGTAAAATCTCTGTAACATGGGGGCTGTCATTCACCATCCAGTCAGTAACCTCTATGTAACATGGGGGCTGTCATTTACCATCCAGTCAGTAACCTCACTGTAACATGGGAGGCTGTCATTCACCATCCAGTCATTCACCATCCAGTCAGTAAAATCTCTGTAACATGGGGGCTGTCATTCACCATCCAGTCAGTAACCTCTATGTAACATGGGGGCTGTCATTTACCATCCAGTCAGTAACCTCTCTGTAACATGGGGGGCTGTCATTCACCATCCAGTCATTCACCATCCAGTCAGTAACCATCCAGTCATTCACCATCCAGTCAGCAACCTCTCTGTAACATGGGGGCTGTCCTTCACCATCCAGTCAGTAACCTCTCTGTAACATGGGGGGCTGTCATTCACCATCCAGTCAGTAACCTCTCTGTAACATGGGGGGCTATCATTCACCATCCAGTCAGTAACCTCTCTGTAACATGGGGTCTGTCATTCACCATCCAGTCAGTAACCTCTCTGTAACATGGGGGGCTGTCATTCACCATCCAGTCAGTAACCTCTCTGTAACATGGGGGGCAGTCATTCACCATCCAGTCAGTAACCTCTCTGTAACATGGGGGGCTATCATTCACCATCCAGTCAGTAACCTCTCTGTAACATGGGGGCTGTCATTCACCATCCAGTCAGTAACCTCTCTGTAACATGGGGGGCTGTCATTCACCATCCAGTCAGTAACCTCTCTGTAACATGGGGGGCTGTCATTCACCATCCAGTCATTCACCATCCAGTCAGTAACCATCCAGTCATTCACCATCCAGTCAGCAACCTCTCTGTAACATGGGGGCTGTCCTTCACCATCCAGTCAGTAACCTCTCTGTAACATGGGGGCAGTCATTCACCATCCAGTCAGTAACCTCTCTGTAACATGGGGGCTGTCATTCACCATCCAGTCAGTAACCTCTCTGTAACATGGGGGCTCTCATTCACCATCCAGTCAGTAACCTCTATGTAACATGGGGGCTGTCATTCACAATCCAGTCAGTAACCTCTCTATAACATGGGGACTGTCATTCACCATCCAGTCATTCACCATCCAGTCAGTAACCTCTCTGTAACATGGGGGCTGTCATTCAATATCCAGTCAGTAACCTCTCTGTAACATGGAGGCTGTCATTCACCATCCAGTCATTCACCATCCAGTCATTCACCATCCAGTCAGTAACCATCCAGTCATTCACCATCCAGTCAGCAACCTCTCTGTAACATGGGGGCTGTCATTCACCATCCAGTCAGTAACCTCTCTGTAACATGGGGGCAGTCATTCACCATCCAGTCAGTAACCTCTCTGTAACATGGGGGCTATCATTCACCATCCAGTCAGTAACCTCTCTGTAACATGGGGGCTGTCCTTCACCATCCAGTCAGTAACCTCTCTCTGTAACATGGGGGCTGTCATTCACCATCCAGTCAGTAACCTCTCTGTAACATGGGGGCTGTCACTCACCATCCAGTCAGTAACCTCTCTGTAACATGGGGGCTGTCATTCACCATCCAGCCAGTAACCTCAGTAACCTCTGTAACATGGGGGCTGTCATTCACCATCCAGTCAGTAACCTAACCTCTATAACATGGGGGCTGTCATTCACCATCCAGTCATTCACCATCCAGTCAGTAACCTCTCTGTAACATGGGGGGCTGTCATTCAATATCCAGCCAGTAAACTCTCTGTAACATGGAGGCTGTCATTCACCATCCAGTCATTCACCATCCAGTCAGTAACCTCTCTGTAACATGGGTGCTGTCATTCACCATCCAGTCATTCACCATCCAGTCAGTAACCTCTCTGTAACATGGGTGCTGTCATTCACCATCCAGTCATTCACCATCCAGTCAGTAACCTCTCTGTAACATGGGGGCTGTCATTCACCATCCAGTCAGTAACCTCTCTGTAACATGGGGGCTGTCATTCACCATCCAGTCAGTAACCTCTCTGTAACATGGGGGCTGTCATTTACCATCCAGTCAGTAACCTCTCTGTAACATGGGAGGCTGTCATTCACCATCCAGTCATTCACCATACAGTCAGTAAAATCTCTGTAACATGGGGGCTGTCATTCACCATCCAGTCAGTAACCTCTATGAAACATGGGGGCTGTCATTTACCATCCAGTCAGTATCCTCTATGTAACATGGGGCTGTCATTCACCATCCAGTCAGTAACCTCTATGTAACATGGGGCTGTCATTCACCATCCAGTCAGTAACCTCTATGTAACATGGGGGCTGTCATTCACCATCCAGTCAGTAACCTCTCTGTAACATGGGGGCAGTCATTCACCATCCAGTCAGTAACCTCTCTGTAACATGGGGGGCTATCATTCACCATCCAGTCAGTAACCTCTCTGTAACATGGGGGCTGTCATTCACCATCCAGTCAGTAAACTCTCTGTAACATGGGGGGCTGTCATTCACCATCCAGTCAGTAACCTCTCTGTAACATGGGGGGCTGTCATTCACCATCCAGTCAGTAACCTCTCTGTAACATGGGGGCTGTCATTCACCATCCAGTCAGTAACCTCTCTATAACATGGGGGCTGTCATTCACCATCCAGTCATTCACCATCCAGTCAGTAACCTCTCTGTAACATGGGGGGCTGTCATTCAATGTCCAGTCAGTAACCTCTCTGTAACATGGAGGCTGTCATTCACCATCCAGTCATTCACCATCAAGTCAGTAACCATCCAGTCATTCACCATCCAGTCAGCAACCTCTCTGTAACATGGGGGCTGTCATTCACCATCCAGTCAGTAACCTCTCTGTAACATGGGGGGCTATCATTCACCATCCAGTCAGTAACCTCTCTGTAACATGGGGGCTGTCATTCACCATCCAGTCAGTAACCTCTCTGTAACATGGGGGCTCTCATTCACCATCCAGTCAGTAACCTCTCTATATCATGGGGGCTGTCATTCACCATCCAGTCAGGAAAATCTCTGTAACATGGGGGGCTGTCATTCACCATCCAGTCAGTAACCTCTCTATAACATGGGGGCTGTCATTCACCATCCAGTCATTCATCATCCAGTCAGTAACCTCTCTGTAACATGGGGTGCTGTCATTCAATATCCAGTCAGTAACCTCTCTGTAACATGGGGGCTGTCATTCACCATCCAGTCAGTAACCTCTCTATAACATGGGGGCTGTCATTCACCATCCAGTCATTCATCATCCAGTCAGTAACCTCTCTGTAACATGGGGTGCTGTCATTCAATATCCAGTCAGTAACCTCTCTGTAACATGGGGGCTGTCATTCACCATTCAGTCAGTAACCTCTCTGTAACATGGGGGCTCTCATTCACCATCCAGTCAGTAACCTCTCTATATCATGGGGGCTGTCATTCACCATCCAGTCAGTAAAATCTCTATAACATGGGGGGCTGTCATTCACCATCCAGTCAGTAACCTCTCTATAACATGGAGGCTGTCATTCACCATCCAGTCATTCACCATCCAGTCAGTAACCTCTCTGTAACATGGGTGCTGTCATTCACCATCCAGTCATTCACCATCCAGTCAGTAACCTCTCTGTAACATGGGTGCTGTCATTCACCATCCAGTCATTCACCATCCAGTCAGTAACCTCTCTGTAACATGGGGGCTGTCATTCACCATCCAGTCATTCACCATCCAGTCATTCACCATCCAGTCAGTAACCATCCAGTCATTCACAATCCAGTCAGCAACCTCTCTGTAACATGGGGGCTGTCATTCACCATCCAGTCAGTAACCTCTCTGTAACATGGGGGGCAGTCATTCACCATCCAGTCAGTAACCACTCTGTAACATGGGGGGCTATCATTCACCATCCAGTCAGTAACCTCTCTGTAACATGGGGGCTGTCATTCACCATCCAGTCAGTAACCTCTCTGTAACACGGGGGCTCTCATTCACCATCCAGTCAGTAACCTCTCTATATCATGGGGGCTGTCATTCACCATCCAGTCAGTAAAATCTCTGTAACATGGGGGGCTGTCATTCACCATCCAGTCAGTAACCTCTCTATAACATGGGGGCTGTCATTCACCATCCAGTCAGTAACCTCTCTGTAACATGGGGGGGCTGTCATTCAATATCCAGTCAGTAACCTCTCTGTAACATGGAGGCTGTTATTCACCATCCAGTCATTCACCATCCAGTCAGTAACCTCTCTGTAACATGGGTGCTGTCATTCCCCATCCAGTCATTCACCATCCAGTCAGTAAAATCTCTGTAACATGGGGGCTGTCATTCACCATCCAGTCAGTAACCTCTATGTAACATGGGGGCTGTCATTTACCATCCAGTCAGTAACCTCTCTGTAACATGGGGGGCTGTCATTCACCATCCAGTCATTCACCATCCAGTCAGTAACCTCTCTGTAACATGGGGACTGTCATTTACCATCCAGTCAGTAACCTCTCTGTAACATGGGAGGCTGTCATTCACCATCCAGTCATTCACCATCCAGTCAGTAAAATCTCTGTAACATGGGGGCTGTCATTCACCATCCAGTCAGTAACCTCTATGTAACATGGGGGCTGTCATTTACCATCCAGTCAGTAACCTCTCTGTAACATGGGGGCTCTCATTCACCATCCAGTCAGTAACCTCTCTGTAACATGGGGGCTGTCATTTACCATCCAGTCAGTAACCTCTCTGTAACATGGGGTCTCTCATTCACCATCCAGTCAATAACCTCTCTGTAACATGGGTGCTGTCATTCACCATCCAGTCATTCACCATCCAGTCAGTAACCTCTCTGTAACATGGGGGGCTGTCATTCAATATCCAGTCAGTAACCTCTCTGTAACATGGAGGCTGTCATTCACCATCCAGTCATTCACCATCCAGTCATTCACCATCCAGTCAGTAACCATCCAGTCATTCACCATCCAGTCAGCAACCTCTCTGTAACATGGGGGCTGTCATTCACCATCCAGTCAGTAACCTCTCTGTAACATGGGGGGCAGTCATTCACCATCCAGTCAGTAGCCTCTCTGTAACATGGGGGCTGTCATTCACCATCCAGTCAGTAATCTCTCTGTAACATGGGGGCTGTCATTCACCATCCAGTCAGTAACCTCTCTGTAACATGGGGGGCTGTCATTCACCATCCAGTCATTCACCATCCAGTCAGTAACCTCTCTGTAACATGGGGGCTGTCATTCAATATCCAGTCAGTAACCTCTCTGTAACATGGGGGGCAGTCATTCACCATCCAGTCAGTAACCTCTCTATATCATGGGGGCTGTCATTCACCATCCAGTCAGTAAAATCTCTGTAACATGGGGGGCTGTCATTCACCATCCAGTCAGTAACCTCTCTATAACATGGGGGCTGTCATTCACCATCCAGTCATTCACCATCCAGTCAGTAACCTCTCTGTAACATGGGGGGGCTGTCATTCAATATCCAGTCAGTAACCTCTCTGTAACATGGAGGCTGTTATTCACCATCCAGTCATTCACCATCCAGTCAGTAACCTCTCTGTAACATGGGTGCTGTCATTCCCCATCCAGTCATTCACCATCCAGTCAGTAACCTCTCTGTAACATGGGTGCTGTCATTCACCATCCAGTCATTCACCATCCAGTCAGTAACCTCTCTGTAACATGGGGGCTGTCATTCACCATCCAGTCATTCACCATCCAGTCATTCACCATCCAGTCAGTAACCATCCAGTCATTCACAATCCAGTCAGCAACCTCTCTGTAACATGGGGGCTGTCATTCACCATCCAGTCAGTAACCTCTCTGTAACATGGGGGGCAGTCATTCACCATCCAGTCAGTAACCACTCTGTAACATGGGGGGCTATCATTCACCATCCAGTCAGTAACCTCTCTGTAACATGGGGGCTGTCATTCACCATCCAGTCAGTAACCTCTCTGTAACACGGGGGCTCTCATTCACCATCCAGTCAGTAACCTCTCTATATCATGGGGGCTGTCATTCACCATCCAGTCAGTAAAATCTCTGTAACATGGGGGGCTGTCATTCACCATCCAGTCAGTAACCTCTCTATAACATGGGGGCTGTCATTCACCATCCAGTCAGTAACCTCTCTGTAACATGGGGGGGCTGTCATTCAATATCCAGTCAGTAACCTCTCTGTAACATGGAGGCTGTTATTCACCATCCAGTCATTCACCATCCAGTCAGTAACCTCTCTGTAACATGGGTGCTGTCATTCCCCATCCAGTCATTCACCATCCAGTCAGTAAAATCTCTGTAACATGGGGGCTGTCATTCACCATCCAGTCAGTAACTTCTATGTAACATGGGGGCTGTCATTTACCATCCAGTCAGTAACCTCTCTGTAACATGGGGGCTGTCATTCACCATCCAGTCATTCACCATCCAGTCAGTAACCTCTCTGTAACATGGGGACTGTCATTTACCATCCAGTCAGTAACCTCTCTGTAACATGGGAGGCTGTCATTCACCATCCAGTCATTCACCATCCAGTCAGTAAAATCTCTGTAACATGGGGGCTGTCATTCACCATCCAGTCAGTAACCTCTATGTAACATGGGGGCTGTCATTTACCATCCAGTCAGTAACCTCTCTGTAACATGGGGGCTCTCATTCACCATCCAGTCAGTAACCTCTCTGTAACATGGGGGCTGTCATTTACCATCCAGTCAGTAACCTCTCTGTAACATGGGGTCTCTCATTCACCATCCAGTCAATAACCTCTCTGTAACATGGGTGCTGTCATTCACCATCCAGTCATTCACCATCCAGTCAGTAACCTCTCTGTAACATGGGGGGCTGTCATTCAATATCCAGTCAGTAACCTCTCTGTAACATGGAGGCTGTCATTCACCATCCAGTCATTCACCATCCAGTCATTCACCATCCAGTCAGTAACCATCCAGTCATTCACCATCCAGTCAGCAACCTCTCTGTAACATGGGGGCTGTCATTCACCATCCAGTCAGTAACCTCTCTGTAACATGGGGGGCAGTCATTCACCATCCAGTCAGTAGCCTCTCTGTAACATGGGGGGCTATCATTCACCATCCAGTCAGTAATCTCTCTGTAACATGGGGGCTGTCATTCACCATCCAGTCAGTAACCTCTCTGTAACATGGGGGCTGTCATTCACCATCCAGTCATTCACCATCCAGTCAGTAACCTCTCTGTAACATGGGGGGGCTGTCATTCAATATCCAGTCAGTAACCTCTCTGTAACATGGGGGGCAGTCATTCACCATCCAGTCAGTAACCTCTCTATATCATGGGGGCTGTCATTCACCATCCAGTCAGTAAAATCTCTGTAACATGGGGGGCTGTCATTCACCATCCAGTCAGTAACCTCTCTATAACATGGGGGCTGTCATTCACCATCCAGTCATTCACCATCCAGTCAGTAACCTCTCTGTAACATGGGGGGGCTGTCATTCAATATCCAGTCAGTAACCTCTCTGTAACATGGAGGCTGTTATTCACCATCCAGTCAGTAACCTCTCTGTAACATGGGGTCTCTCATTCACCATCCAGTCAGTAACCTCTCTGTAACATGGGTGCTGTCATTCCCCATCCAGTCATTCACCATCCAGTCAGTAACCTCTCTGTAACATGGGTGCTGTCATTCACCATCCAGTCATTCACCATCCAGTCAGTAACCTCTCTGTAACATGGGGGCTGTCATTCACCATCCAGTCAGTAACCTCTCTGTAACATGGGGGCTGTCATTTACCATCCAGTCAGTAACCTCTCTGTAACATGGGAGGCTGTCATTCACCATCCAGTCATTCACCATCCAGTCAGTAAAATCTCTGTAACATGGGGGCTGTCATTCACCATCCAGTCAGTAACCTCTATGTAACATGGGGGCTGTCATTTACCATCCAGTCAGTAACCTCTCTGTAACATGGGGGGCTGTCATTCACCATCCAGTCATTCACCATCCAGTCAGTAACCATCCAGTCATTCACCATCCAGTCAGTAACCTCTCTGTAACATGGGGGCTGTCATTTACCATCCAGTCAGTAACCTCTCTGTAACATGGGAGGCTGTCATTCACCATCCAGTCATTCACCATCCAGTCAGTAAAATCTCTGTAACATGGGGGCTGTCATTCACCATCCAGTCAGTAACCTCTATGTAACATGGGGGCTGTCATTTACCATCCAGTCAGTAACCTCTCTGTAACATGGGGGCTCTCATTCACCATCCAGTCAGTAACCTCTCTGTAACATGGGGGCTGTCATTTACCATCCAGTCAGTAACCTCTCTGTAACATGGGGTCTCTCATTCACCATCCAGTCAGTAACCTCTCTGTAACATGGGTGCTGTCATTCACCATCCAGTCATTCACCATCCAGTCAGTAACCTCTCTGTAACATGGGGGGCTGTCATTCAATATCCAGTCAGTAACCTCTCTGTAACATGGAGGCTGTCATTCACCATCCAGTCATTCACCATCCAGTCATTCACCATCCAGTCAGCAACCTCTCTGTAACATGGGGGCTGTCATTCACCATCCAGTCAGTAACCTCTCTGTAACATGGGGGGCAGTCATTCACCATCCAGTCAGTAGCCTCTCTGTAACATGGGGGGCTATCATTCACCATCCAGTCAGTAATCTCTCTGTAACATGGGGGATGTCATTCACCATCCAGTCAGTAACCTCTCTGTAACATGGGGGGCTGTCATTCACCATCCAGTCAGTAACCTCTCTGTAACATGGGGGGCTGTCATTCACCATCCAGTCAGTAACCTCTCTGTAACATGGGGTCTGTCATTCACCATCCAGCCAGTAACCTCTCTGCAACATGGGGGCTGTCATTCACCATCCAGTCAGTAACCTCTCTGTAACATGGGTGCTGTCATTCACCATCCAGTCATTCACCATCCAGTCAGTAACCTCTCTGTAACATGGGTGCTGTCATTCACCATCCAGTCATTCACCATCCAGTCAGTAACCTCTCTGTAACATGGGGGGCTGTCATTCACCATCCAGTCATTCACCATCCAGTCAGTAACCATCCAGTCATTCACCATCCAGTCAGTAACCTCTCTGTAACATGGGGGCTGTCATTTACCATCCAGTCAGTAACCTCTCTGTAACATGGGAGGCTGTCATTCACCATCCAGTCATTCACCATCCAGTCAGTAAAATCTCTGTAACATGGGGGCTGTCATTCACCATCCAGTCATTCACCATCCAGTCAGTAAAATCTCTGTAACATGGGGGCTGTCATTCACCATCCAGTCAGTAACCTCTATGTAACATGGGGGCTGTCATTTACCATCCAGTCATTAACCTCTCTGTAACATGGGGGGCTGTCATTCACCATCCAGTCAGTAACCTCTCTGTAACATGGGGGCTGTCATTTACCATCCAGTCATTAACCTCTCTGTAACATGGGGGGCTGTCATTCACCATCCAGTCAGTAACCTCTCTATAACATGGGGGCTGTCATTCACCATCCAGTCATTCACCATCCAGTCAGTAAAATCTCTGTAACATGGGGGCTGTCATTCACCATCCAGTCAGTAACCTCTATGTAACATGGGGGCTGTCATTTACCATCCAGTCATTAACCTCTCTGTAACATGGGGGCTGTCATTCACCGTCCAGTCAGTAACCTCTCTGTAACATGGGGGCTGTCATTCACCATCCAGTCAGTAACCTCTCTGTAACATGGGGGCTGTCATTTACCATCCAGTCAGTAACCTCTCTGTAACATGGGAGGCTGTCATTCACCATCCAGTCATTCACCATCCAGTCAGTAAAATCTCTGTAACATGGGGGCTGTCATTTACCATCCAGTCATTAACCTCTCTGTAACATGGGGGCTGTCATTCACCATCCAGTCAGTAACCTCTCTGTAACATGGGGGCTGTCATTTACCATCCAGTCATTCACCATCCAGTCAGTAAAATCTCTGTAACATGGGGGCTGTCATTCACCATCCAGTCAGTAACCTCTATGTAACATGGGGGCTGTCATTTACCATCCAGTCAGTAACCTCTCTATAACATGGGGGCTGTCATTCACCATCCAGTCATTCACCATCCAGTCAGTAAAATCTCTGTAACATGGGGGCTGTCATTCACCATCCAGTCAGTAACCTCTATGTAACATGGGGGCTGTCATTTACCATCCAGTCATTAACCTCTCTGTAACATGGGGGGCTGTCATTCACCATCCAGTCAGTAACCTCTCTATAACATGGGGGCTGTCATTCACCATCCAGTCATTCACCATCCAGTCAGTAACCTCTATGTAACATGGGGGCTGTCATTTACCATCCAGTCATTAACCTCTCTGTAACATGGGGGCTGTCATTCACCATCCAGTCAGTAACCTCTCTGTAACATGGGGGCTGTCATTCACCATCCAGTCAGCAACCTCTCTGTAACATGGGGGCTGTCATTCACCATCCAGTCAGTAACCTCTCTGTAACATGGGGGCTGTCATTCACCATCCAGTCAGTAACCTCTCTGTAACATGGGGGCTGTCATTCACCATCCAGTCAGTAACCTCTCTGTAACATGGGGGGCTATCATTCACCATCCAGTCAGTAACCTCTCTGTAACATGGGGGCTGTCATTCACCATCCAGTCAGTAACCTCTCTGTAACATGGGGGGCTGTCATTCACCATCCAGTCAGTAACCTCTCTGTAACATGGGGGGCTGTCATTCACCATCCAGTCAGTAACCTCTCTGTAACATGGGGGCTGTCATTCACCATCCAGCCAGTAACCTCTCTGCAACATGGGGGCTGTCATTCACCATCCAGTCAGTAACCTCTCTGTAACATGGGGGCTGTCATTCACCATCCAGTCATTCACCATCCAGTCAGTAACCTCTCTGTAACATGGGGGCTGTCATTCACCATCCAGTCAGTAAACTCTCTGTAACATGGGGGCTGTCATTCACCATCCAGTCAGTAACCTCTCTGTAACATGGGGGCTGTCATTTACCATCCAGTCAGTAACCTCTCTGTAACATGGGAGGCTGTCATTCACCATCCAGTCATTCACCATCCAGTCAGTAAAATCTCTGTAACATGGGGGCTGTCATTCACCATCCAGTCAGTAACCTCTATGTAACATGGGGGCTGTCATTTACCATCCAGTCAGTAACCTCTCTGTAACATGGGGGGCTGTCATTCACCATCCAGTCATTCACCATCCAGTCAGCAACCTCTCTGTAACATGGGGGCTGTCATTCACCATCCAGTCAGTAACCTCTCTGTAACATGGGGGCTGTCATTCACCATCCAGTCAGTAACCTCTCTGTAACATGGGGGCTGTCATTCACCATCCAGTCAGTAACCTCTCTGTAACATGGGGGGCTGTCATTCACCATCCAGTCAGTAACCTCTCTGTAACATGGGGGCTGTCATTCACCATCCAGTCAGTAACCTCTCTGTAACATGGGGGGCTGTCATTCACCATCCAGTCAGTCACTGCCAACCAATCAAGTTACAGTGATGGCACCTGTGGTCTAATGACGATTCAGTGATGATGTAGTAATGCCTTGCAAATAAATGGATCTAAATAAAACCTAATCTCCTCTCCTCCTCTCTCTCCTCCACCTCTCAACCTCTCCTTCCATGTCTATTTCCTCTCCTCCTCTCTCTCCTCCTCCTCTCAACCTCTCCTTCCATGTCTATTTCCTCTCCTCCTCTCTCTCCTCCACCTCTCAACCTCTCCTTCCATGTCTATTTCTCTCCTCCTCTCTCTCCTCCACCTCTCAACCTCTCCTTCCATGTCTATTTCCTCTCCTCCTCTCTCTCCTCCACCTCTCAACCTCTCCTTCCATGTCTATTTCCTCTCCTCCTCTCTCTCCTCCTCCTCTCTCTCCTCCTCCTCTCAACCTCTCCTTCCATGTCTATTTCCTCTCTTCCTCTCTCTCCTCCTCCTCTCAACCTCTCCTTCCATGTCTATTTCCTCTCCTCCTCTCTCTCCTCCACCTCTCAACCTCTCCTTCCATGTCTATTTCTCTCCTCCTCTCTCTCCTCCACCTCTCAACCTCTCCTTCCATGTCTATTTCCTCTCCTCCTCTCTCTCCTCCACCTCTCAACCTCTCCTTCCATGTCTATTTCCTCTCCTCCTCTCTCTCCTCCTCCTCTCTCTCCTCCTCCTCTCAACCTCTCCTTCCATGTCTATTTCCTCTCTTCCTCTCTCTCCTCCACCTCTCAACCTCTCCATCCATGTCTATTTCTTCTCCTCCTCTCTCTCATCCACCTCTCAACCTCTCCTTCCATGTCTATTTCCTCTCCTCCTCTCTCTCCTCCTCCTCTCTCTCCTCCTCCTCTCAACCTCTCCTTCCATGTCTATTTCCTCTCTTCCTCTCTCTCCTCCACCTCTCAACCTTTCCTTCCATGTCTATTTCCTCTCCTCCTCTCTCTCCTCCACCTCTCAACCTCTCCTTCCATGTCTATTTCCTCTCCTCCTCTCTCTCCTCCACCTCTCAACCTCTCCTTCCATGTCTATTTCCTCTCCTCCTCTCTCTCCTCCTCCTCTCAACCTCTCCTTCCATGTCTATTTCTCTCCTCCTCTCTCTCCTCCACCTCTCAACCTCTCCTTCCATGTCTATTTCCTCTCTTCCTCTCTCTCCTCCACCTCTCAACCTTTCCTTCCATGTCTATTTCTCTCCTCCTCTCTCTCCTCCACCTCTCAACCTCTCCTTCCATGTCTATTTCCTCTCCTCCTCTCTCTCCTCCACCTCTCAACCTCTCCTTCCATGTCTATTTCCTCTCCTCCTCTCTCTCCTCCACCTCTTAACCTTTCCTTCCATGTCTATTTCCTCTCCTCCTCTCTCTCCTCCTCCTCTCAACCTCTCCTTCCATGTCTATTTCCTCTCCTCCTCTCTCTCCTCCACCTCTCAACCTTTCCTTCCATGTCTATTTCCTCTCCTCCTCTCTCTCCTCCACCTCTCAACCTTTCCTTCCATGTCTATTTCCTCTCCTCCTCTCTCTCCTCCACCTCTCAACCTTTCCTTCCATGTCTATTTCCTCTCCTCCTCTCTCTCCTCCACCTCTCAAACTCTCCCTCCATGTCTATTTTCTCTCATCCTTTCTCTCCTCCTGTCTTTGTCTGTCTGTCTGGAGGTGAGTTAGAGGTCCCGTTGAGGGTCAATGGGGGTTTGGCTCCTAAAGGCCCACACTCTGCTGCTTCAGGGAATCAAGTTCTCCTGAGTGATGGCCAGAGTGGCCCCCAAAGAGATGTGGAGATGTGAAACAGCAAAAGGTGTATGCATGTGTGAACCTGCGTGTGTGTTCACCTCAACCTTAGAATAGGTTGAGGATAGAATGACCTAATAATCTGATTACAGTGTTTTTCGATTGCTAAACGACAGTGGACACAACTTGAGTCACATGTGCAAAACTCTAACTACAGTCTGCACAGCAGCAGTTCATGTGGACCAAACTCTAGTTCGTTTTTTTCATTGCTTGAACACAGTTTTCAAAACTCTACACACTTCTCCCATGACTTTAACCACAACCTGCACAACACTGTGGATTTACAGCACTTTGTTCAAATGCTAACACACTGCTGTCAAAACTGTGAACCACACATTCAAAACGGAATAGATTTCAGCCTTGTGCCTTTCAAACACTGCTGATTGCAATTTCAGCTGAAAGGCTAAGCAGGTGTCTTGTTTTAGACTTGTTAGTGAACACACACACATATTACAGTATATATAGGTAGAGCTCAGAAAGACTCATTTTGGAAATGGAACAAGGAAGATGGGTTCGTGGAGGGAGAAGGGTGGCAGGGAGAGGGGGATGCGTGGAGGAAGACAAAGAAGACAAAGAGATGTTATTTCAGATGAAATAAGGGCTACACTTATAGACCATGTCGTGAACCATGGTCTCTCATTGAGGGAGGCAGGCTTGAGGGTGCAACCCAATCTGCAAAGATCCACAGTGGCATCTGTAATGCAAATTTTCCATCATGCAAACAGGTGAGAGTTACATCCTTACAGTAAATGAAAACATTACAGGAATCTATTTTGTATTGTAATTATAGAATATTTACACAGATATATATTACAGTAAGTTTGACTGTAAAATATATTTTTACAACAGGACCCAAAGGCTGCCCCCAACAGGGGGAAGAGGAAAAATATTTTCAGATGCGCAGGAAAATGCTATTGTTGACATGGTTGTTGTCAACAATGCAATAAAACTGCGGGAGATTCAAGATAGAGTGCTGGCTGATAATGATATATTTGAAAATGTTAATTCTGTCAGCACAACAACTATTGCTCGAGTCCTAAAGAAACACCAAGTTACAATGAAACAGTTATATACACTGTACCGTTCGAGAGAAACAGTGAATGGGTAAAAGAGCAAAGATACCAATATGTCCAGGTAAGACTGTAAGCTGGATTTAACCTTGCCAAAACACGGCGCAGAGGAAGGAATGATATAGGTCAAAAGGCCACTGTGGATGTTCCAGGTCAAAGGGGGGGAAATATCACCATGTGTGCTGCAATGGCCAATGATGGTTTGCTTCTCAACACATCACTCATTGGCCCATACAACACAGAAAGGCTTATAGCTTTCCTAGAACAGCTCTATGCTCAGCTAGTGCCAGCAGAACAGGGGGAGCCAGTAAGAAACCCCCAAGTTTTTGTCATAGTTTGCGATAACGTTGCTTTTCACCACTCTGCAGCTGTCACAGATTGGTTGGCAGCACATCACAGATGTATGGTTTTGTACCTGCCTGCATATTCACCCTTCCTCAACCCAATAGAGGAGTTTTTCTCTGCCTGGAGGTGGAAAGTGTTTGGTCACCACCCACATGACCAAATGTCTCTTTTGGAAGCCATGCGTGCCGGATGTGAGGACACGAGTTCAGAGGACTGCCAGGATAAGGACTACTGGATAAGGCACTCCTGAAGGTTCTTCCCCAGGTGCATGGCAAGAGAAAACATTAGATGTGATGTTGAACAAAACCTGAGGCCTGATGCTAGAGAGAGGCAGGATTAGCCCCTCAATTATTTGTTTGAATTACAGTATGTACTTTTAGTTTCTACTTTTTTTTTCTCATTACTGTAATTCCGTAAATTACTACAGACTATTGAAGCAAACTGCTAATTTTCATTTACCTTAAAGAATTGTTATGTTCTAAACATTTTAATAAATCATGTGAAAGAATGTCACTATTTTCTTTGAAGAAAATATTACTTTGTATGAAGTCACTGAAATTGTTCAAACTGTAAAGATGAAAAGTTTGCATTTTCTGTATTGGTGTTTGATGCTAGTGTTTTTACTCTCAGTGTGTTCTGAGTGACAGTGTGTGTTATCTCAGTGAGGGTTGTGCATAGTGTTTGCCTGCACTGAGCGTGTTTTGAGCCATGTGTTAAGAGTTGTGTTGCTTGGAATGAGTTTTGCAGGTGATGTGAACTGTTTAGCTCAGGTGACTGTTGGTAATGCAGACTGTAGTTAGAGTTTTGCACACGTGACTCCAGTTGTGCCCACTGTCATTTAGCAATCGAAAAAAAACTATAATAATCTGTTGACATTTAAGGATGAGAAGGACTAGAGATGGTATGAAAGGGACCTGGCTGTCAGCGATTGGGTGCAGAGATGTAGCGGAGTCAGGCGCAGGACACAGGTTTGAGCAACACAACGGAGTTTACTCAAAAAAGTCAAGCAAGAGTCCAAATAGGAAAATACATACACACTAACACCTACAACAACCACTAAGACACCAACAATCACGGACAGAACAGAAATGTATGCCAGAGGGTTAAATAAGGAACATGATATGGGAATTGAAACCAGGTGTGATTAATACAGACAAAACTAAACTAAACTGAAACATGGATCGTGGTGACTAGAAAGCCGGTGACATCGACCGCCGAACAAGGAGAAGGGCCGACTTCGGCGCTATATGTACCAAGTGTCTCAGAGTCGGATGGCTGATTTAGGATCAGTTTTTGCCTTGTAGATCACAATGAATAAGATTACATATACAGAGGGGACCTGACCTGAGATCAGCACACCTACTCTGAGATGCTTGATACATATGAATCCTGAGGTGTTCAGGGCTGATAAGTATACAGCTGTAAATATCCTGCATTTATTATTAGTATACAGGTCAGTCAACACTAGAGAGGTTTCCATGGCAGGGACAATACCAGGTGCTGACAACCTTGGAAAATATGCTCGTACACACACACACACACACACACACACACACACACACACACACACACACACACACACACACACACACACACACACACACACACACACACACACACACACACACACACACACACACACACACACACACACACACACACACACACACAGCACTCTTCAAACAGTCCTCAGACAGAGACTTGAGTCTGACGCCTACTTATCAACACCTTTACAAACTTCAGGGGTCAGGTCACACTGTGTGTGTGTGTGTGTGTGTGTGTGTGTGTGTGTGTGTGTGTGTGTGTGTGTGTGTGTGTGTGTGTGTGTGTGTGTGTGTGTGTGTGTGTGTGTGTGTGTGTGTGTGTGTGTGTGTGTGTGTGTGTGTGTGTGTGTGTGTGTGTGTGTGTGTGTGTGTGTGTGTGTGTGTGTGTGTGTGTGTGTGTGTGTGTGTGTGTGTGCGCGAATATGGAGTTTAAATCATGACCAGGGCGACAGAAAGAAAATCAACTGCTTCCAATTTAGGCAGCAATCACAGATAGAATCTGACAAGACATCACAATAGGGACAGACCGAATCTGCATGGACAGAATTTACTGTAACATGATGACATCATAACAAGGCCTGTGGGAATTTGACATGATGACTTCACAATAGGGCCAGACAAAATCTACAATGAAATCCCTGTAGGGCCACACTGAATATGGCATGAGGACATCACAATAGGGCCAGACAGAATATTTTATAACTTTATAAAAAAACAAATACCAAAGATGACTAGCTACAGGTTGACAGATTGAACAAGCAGACAATTCAGGCATCAACTGCTTGTTGTTTTGATTCTCAATTTCCCCCAGTGCAATAGTATTCTGAAACATCCAATAGGCTTCATCTGTGACCCAACAGGAACCCAGTGACTTACCAGAGTGTCCTGACCAGACAACCATAGTAACATCCCGTGACCCGCCTTTCTTCTCTTTCCTTTTCGCTCTGTCTCTCTCCCTTTCCCTCTCTCCCTCTCCCTCACTCCCTCACTCTGTTTACCTCTCCATCTCTCTTTTTCAAACTATCTAACCCATTCCTTACCTGGTGTGAGTTTCCCCAATGCATTACGTATCCTCCTCTCTGTTATCCGCAGCAATGTCTCTAAATCCATGAGCGACACAAACACCCTCCATGGACCCCCGGTTATATCTCTCCACTCCCCCTTCCCTATATCCAGAGCTAGGAATATCTCTGTTGTGTCATACAGTCATCAGGACTTCATAAGAAACACTGAGAGAGAAAGCGAGAGAGAGAGAAAGAGAGAGAGAGAGAGAGAGAGAGAGAGAGAGAGAGAGAGAGAGAGAGAGAGAGAGAGAGAGAGAGAGAGAGAGAGAGAGAGAGAGAGAGAGAGAGAGAGAGAGAGAGAGAGAGAGAGAGAGAGAGAGAGAGAGAGAGAGAGAGAGAGAGAGAGAGAGAGAGAGAGAGAGAGAGAGAGAATGGCCACCAGGAATGTTGTTGACTGGGGTCCTTATAAGTCTGTCTACTGGCTCCACTTCTGATGCTGTTGAAGCTTAGCAGAGATATCTGCACTGGTATCTGTCCTCACTTCCACACTCACTATGACAACATATAGACCCGAAGGGAAACCTCTAAACCCTTACCACGACCATGAGTTTGTGTTTCAGTGAGGAGCGATCAAAGACATGGGGGAATCATGAGCAGCTTTCAGATACTGGATAATGTATTAGAGAACAAACTAAACATGAAAACAGGAGTAGAGAAAACATAGATGTACATCAGTGTAGAGTGGCTGTTTAAAGATATGTGTCTGCAGACAACAGCGTTTGTAGGTTTAAGTGAGAAGAGATCAGGAGAAAGGTTGTATTTAGTGTAGAGTTAGTAATTCGGACTCAAGATGATAAGCTAATGAGAGCACACTAACATGATATGCACACACACACACACACACACACACACCAGGTCACTTGTGATACAAGTCAGTAAACTAACGTTTACCCGAACCCTAACTCCTAACCCTAAAACTAACTCTTAACATATTTCGAACACTTATTCTAACCTTAACCCTAAACCACCTAGAAATAGCATTTGACCTCGTGGGTATTAACAAAATGTCCTCAGTTGGTCAAACATTTTTTTGTTTACTATTCTTGTGGGCACTTTTGGTCCCCACAAGAATAGTTAAACACACACCCCAGATGTTAAACACACACACACAGATGCACATGGGGCACTGCACCACAAGATCTAATTTACAACCTAACAATTGTATCTGTAGCTTTTATTTTAAGTAAGCATTTCACTGCAATACCTGTTGTATTCGGCGCACGTGACAAACTTTGATTTGATTTGAAATGGAGAAATGTATATTTCTGAACCCTCTTGGACATAAGCAGCAGCGAGATAAGAAAAGACCCTCATTGATTTAACAATTATTTAAACAAAAATTACATTTGCTCTGTCAGAATTATACAGAACACGTCATCAACTGTGATGTCATAATTTGGAATCTGTTAAAAAGGTCAACAAAGTCACTTGTGATGCCATCAATTGGGATCTATTAAAATGACCAAACAGTGATGTCATATTGAGACTAATTTAGAATGGTGAACAACGTCCTTTGTGATGTCATAATGAGAAACCATCAGAATGGTCAACTAAACCCTGTAATGTCATTACATAATAAGAATTTATCACAATGGCAAGTAGAGGAAGGTGTATGCCATCTAAACTCCTCTTAGACATACAGAACAGGAGAGGCAGCAGGGCAAACTGCAGCACGTTATGTATTGGGCACACGCCTTTAACACCAGCCAGTAGACTAAGAGGAAGTGTGGTGGGTGGTAAAAATATATATGCCTCAGGCCCGGGCCACAGAGTCACAGAAGAGAGCGAGAGAGAGAGCGAAACAGAGAGACATGAAATGAGAGAGAAAGAGAGAAGAGAATAGAGAAGAGAGCTACCACTTACCACTATTGATTTGATATTGCGCATACACAAACATACACATACACTTAAATACACACACAGATACGCACACACACACACACACACTGACATGTCAACCTCAGCAGTAAGAACTCCATAAAGGACTTGTACTAATAGTGCAGTTCAGAGAAAAAAGAGAAATGGACAATTCAGCAAATCTCACTTTTCTCTTCTTTTTCCAGTCTGGGGCTGTCCAGATCAATGTATCATTGTATATAAAGGTGTTTTCAAGTCTGGGGCTGTCCAGCTCAATGTATCATTGTATATGAAGGTGTTTCCAGTCTGGGGCTGTCCAGCTCAATGTATCATTGTATATAAAGGTGTTTTCCAGTCTGGGGCTGTCCAGATCAATGTATCATTGTATATAAAGGTGTTTTCAAGTCTGGGGCTGTCCAGCTCAATGCATCATTGTATATAAAGTTGTTATACCAGTCTGGGGCTGTCCAGCTCAATGTATCATTGTATATGAAGGTGTTTCCAGTCTGGGGCTGTCCAGCTCAATGTACCATTGTATATAAAGGAGTTTCCAGTCTGGGGCTGTCCAGCTCAATGCATCCTTGTATATAAAGGTTTTTCCAGTCTGGGGCTGTCCAGGTCAATGTATCATTGTATATAATGGTGTTTTCCAGTCTATGGCTGCCCAGCTCAATGTACCATTGTATATAAAGGTGTTTCCCGTCTAGGGTGGGCAGCTCAATGTATCATTGTATATAAAGGTGTTTCCCGTCTGGGGTGGGCAGCTCAATGTATCATTGTATATAAAGGTGTTTTCCAGTCTATGCCTGCCCAGCTCAATGTATCATTGTATATAAAGGTGTTTCCAGTCTGGGGCTGTCCAGCTCAATGCATCATTGTATATAAAGGTGTTTCCAGTCTGGGGCTGTCCAGCTCAATGTATCATTGTATATAAAGGTGTTTTCCAGTCTGGGGCTGTCCAGCTCAATGTATCATTTGATATTAAGGTGTTTCTGGTCTGGGGCTGTCCAGCTCAATGTATCATTGTATATTAAGGTGTTACTGGTCTGGGGCTGTCCAGATCAATGTATCATTGTATATAAAGGTGTTTTCAAGTCTGGGGCTGTCCAGCTCAATGCATCATTGTATATAAAGGTGTTTCCAGTCTGGGGCTGTCCAGCTCAATGTATCATTGTATATAAAGGTGTTTTCCAGTCTGGGGCTGTCCAGCTCAATATATTATTGTATATAAAGGTGTTTCCAGTCTGGGGCTGTCCAGCTTAATGTATTATTGTATATAAAGGTGTTTTCCAGTCTATGCCTGCCCAGCTCAATGTATCATTGTATATAAAGGTGTTTTCCAGTCTGGGGCTGTCCAGCTCAATGTATCATTGTATATAAATGTGTTTCCAGTCTGGGGCTGTCCAGCTCAATGCATCATTGTATATAAATGTGTTTCCAGTCTGGGGCTGTCCAGCTCAATGTATCATTGTATATAAAGGTGTTTCCAGTCTGGGGCTGTCCAGCTCAATGTATCATTGTATATAAAGGTGTTTCCAGTCTGGTGGCTGTCCAGCTCAATGCATCATTGTATATAAAGGTGTTTCCAGTCTGGGGCTGTCCAGCTCAATGTATCATTGTATATAAAGGTGTTTCCAGTCTGGTGGCTGTCCAGCTCAATGTATCATTGTATATAAAGGTGTTTGCCAGTCTGGAGCTGGTCAGCTCAATGTATCATTGTATATAAAGGTGTTTTCCAGTCTGGGGCTGTCCAGCTCAATATATCATTGTATATAAAGGTGTCCCCAGTCTGGGGCTGTCCAGCTCAATGTATCATTGTATATAAAGGTGTTTTCCAGTCTGGGGCTGTCCAGCTCAATATATCATTGTATATAAAGGTGTCCCCAGTCTGGGGCTGTCCAGCTCAATGTATCATTGTATATAAAGGTTGTTTCCAGTCTGGTGGCTGTCCAGCTCAATGCATCATTGTATATAAAGGTGTCTCCAGTCTGGGGCTGTCCAGCTCAATGTATTATTGTATATAAAGGTTGTTTCCAGTCTGGTGGCTGTCCAGCTCAATGTTTCATTGTATATAAAGGTGTTTTCCAGTCTGGGGCTGTCCAGCTCAATGTATCATTGTATATAAAGGTGTCTCCAGTCTGGGGCTGTCCAGCTCAATGTATCATTGTATATAAAGGTTGTTTCCAGTCTGGGGTGGGCAGCTCAATGTATCATTGTATATAAAGGTGTTTTCCAGTCTGGGGCTGTCCAGGTCAATATATCATTGTATATAAAGGTGTCTCCAGTCTGGGGCTGTCCAGCTCAATGTATCATTGTATATAAAGGTTGTTTCCAGTCTGGTGGCTGTCCAGCTCAATGCATCATTGTATATAAAGGTGTCTCCAGTCTGGGGCTGTCCAGCTCAATGTATCATTGTATATAAAGGTTGTTTCCAGTCTGGTGGCTGTCCAGCTCAATGCATCATTGTATATAAAGGTGTCTCCAGTCTGGGGCTGTCCAGCTCAATGTATTATTGTATATAAAGGGTGTTTCCAGTCTGGTGGCTGTCCAGCTCAATGTATCATTGTATATAAAGGTGTTTGCCAGTCTGGGGCTGGTCAGCTCAATGTATCATTGTATATAAAGGTGTTTTCCAGTCTGGGGCTGTCCAGCTCAATATATCATTGTATATAAAGGTGTCCCCAGTCTGGGGCTGTCCAGCTCAATGTATCATTGTATATAAAGGTGTTTTCCAGTCTGGGGCTGTCCAGCTCAATATATCATTGTATATAAAGGTGTCCCCAGTCTGGGGCTGTCCAGCTCAATGTATCATTGTATATAAAGGTTGTTTCCAGTCTGGTGGCTGTCCAGCTCAATGCATCATTGTATATAAAGGTGTCTCCAGTCTGGGGCTGTCCAGCTCAATGTATTATTGTATATAAAGGTTGTTTCCAGTCTGGTGGCTGTCCAGCTCAATGTTTCATTGTATATAAAGGTGTTTTCCAGTCTGGGGCTGTCCAGCTCAATGTATCATTGTATATAAAGGTGTTTCCAGTTTGGGGCTGTCCAGCTCAATGTATCATTGTATATAAAGGTGTTTCCCGTCTGGGGTGGGCAGCTCAATGTATCATTGTATATAAAGGTGTTTTCCAGTCTGGGGCTGTCCAGGTCAATATATCATTGTATATAAAGGTGTCTCCAGTCTGGGGCTGTCCAGCTCAATGTATCATTGTATATAAAGGTTGTTTCCAGTCTGGTGGCTGTCCAGCTCAATGCATCATTGTATATAAAGGTGTCTACAGTCTGGGGCTGTCCAGCTCAATGTATTATTGTATATAAAGGTTGTTTCCAGTCTGGTGGCTGTCCAGCTCAATGTATCATTGTATATAAAGGTGTTTTCCAGTCTGGGGCTGTCCAGCTCAATGTATCATTGTATATAAATGTGTTTCCAGTCTGGGGCTGTCCAGCTCAATGCATCATTGTATATAAAGGTGTTTCCAGTCTGGGGCTGTCCAGCTCAATATATCATTGTATATAAAGGTGTCTCCAGTCTGGGGCTGTCCAGCTCAATGTATCATTGTATATAAAGGTTGTTTCCAGTCTGGTGGCTGTCCAGCTCAATGTATCATTGTATATAAAGGTGTCTCCAGTCTGGGGCTGTCCAGCTCAATGTATTATTGTATATAAAGTTTGTTTCCAGTCTGGTGGCTGTCCAGCTCAATGTATCATTGTATATAACGGTGTTTTCCAGTCTGGGGCTGTCCAGCTCAATGTATCATTGTATATAAAGGTGTTTCCAGTCTGGGGCTGTCCAGCTCAATGTATCATTGTATATAAAGGTGTTTCCAGTCTGGGGCTGTCCAGCTCAATGTATCATTGTATATAAAGGTGTTTCCAGTCTGGGGCTGTCCAGCTCAATGTATCCTTGTATATAAAGGTTTTTCCAGTCTGGGGCTGTCCAGGTCAATGTATCATTGTATATAATGGTGTTTTCTGTCTGGGGCTGTCCAGCTCAATGTATCATTGTATATAATGGTGTTTCCAGTCTGGGGCTGTCCAGGTCAATGTATCAATGTATATAATGGTGTTTTCTGTCTGGGGCTGTCCAGCTCAATGTATCATTGTATATAAAGGTGTTTTCCAGTCTGGGGCTGTCCAGCTCAATGTATCATTGGATATTAAGGTGTTTCTGGTCTGGGGCTGTCCAGATCAATGTATCATTGTATATAAAGGTGTTTCCAGTCTGGGGTGGGCAGGTCAATGTATCATTGTATATAATGTTTGTTTCCAGTCTATGGCTGTCCAGCTCAATGTATCATTGTATATAAAGGTGTTTCCGGTCTGGGGCTGTCCAGCTCAATGTATCATTGTATATAAAGGTGTTTCCAGTCTGGGGCTGTCCAGCTCAATGTATCATTGTATATAAAGGTGTTTCCAGTCTGAGGCTGTCCAGATCAATGTATCATTGTATATAAAGGTGTTTCCAGTCTGGGGCTGTCCAGCTCAATGTATCATTGTATATAATGGTGTTTTCGGTCTGGGGCTGTCCAGCTCAATGTATCATTGTATATAAAGGTTTTTCCGGTCTGGGGCTGTCCAGCTCAATGTATCATTGTATATAATGTTTTTTTCTGTCTGGGGCTGTCCAGCTCAATGTATCATTGTATATAATGGTGTTTCCAGTCTGGGGCTGTCCAGGTCAATGTATCAATGTATATAATGGTGTTTTCTGTCTGGGGCTGTCCAGCTCAATGTATCATTGTATATAAAGGTGTTTTCCAGTCTGGGGCTGTCCAGCTCAATGTATCATTGGATATTAAGGTGTTACTGGTCTGGGGCTGTCCAGATCAATGTATCATTGTATATAAAGGTGTTTCCAGTCTGGGGTGGGCAGGTCAATGTATCATTGTATATAATGTTTTTTTCCAGCCTATGGCTGTCCAGCTCAATGCATCATTGTATATAAAGGTTGTTTCCAGTCTGGTGGCTGTCCAGCTCAATGCATCATTGTATATAAAGGTGTCTCCAGTCTGGGGCTGTCCAGCTCAATGTATTATTGTATATAAAGGTTGTTTCCAGTCTGGTGGCTGTCCAGCTCAATGTATCATTGTATATAACGGTGTTTTCCAGTCTGTGGCTGTCCAGCTCAATGTATCATTGTATATGAAGGTGTTTCCAGTCTGGGGCTGTCCAGCTCAATGTATCATTGTATATAAAGGTGTTTCCAGTCTGGGGCTGTCCAGGTCAATGTATCATTGTATATAAAGGTGTTTCCAGTCTGGGGCTGTCCAGCTCAATGTATCCTTGTATATAAAGGTTTTTCCAGTCTGGGGCTGTCCAGGTCAATGTATCATTGTATATAATGGTGTTTTCTGTCTGGGGCTGTCCAGCTCAATGTATCATTGTATATAATGGTGTTTCCAGTCTGGGGCTGTCCAGGTCAATGTATCAATGTATATAATGGTGTTTTCTGTCTGGGGCTGTCCAGCTCAATGTATCATTGTATATAAAGGTGTTTTCCAGTCTGGGGCTGTCCAGCTCAATGTATCATTGGATATTAAGGTGTTTCTTGTCTGGGGCTGTCCAGCTCAATGTATCATTGGATATTAAGGTGTTTCTTGTCTGGGGCTGTCCAGATCAATGTATCATTGTATATGAAGGTGTTTCCAGTCTGGGGTGGGCAGGTCAATGTATCATTGTATATAATGTTTGTTTCCAGTCTATGGCTGTCCAGCTCAATGTATCATTGTATATAAAGGTGTTTCCGGTCTGGGGCTGTCCAGCTCAATGTATCATTGTATATAAAGGTGTTTCCAGTCTGAGGCTGTCCAGATCAATGTATCATTGTATATAAAGGTGTTTCCAGTCTGGGGCTGTCCAGCTCAATGTATCATTGTATATAATGGTGTTTTCGGTCTGGGGCTGTCCAGCTCAATGTATCATTGTATATAAAGGTTTTTCCGGTCTGGGGCTGTCCAGCTCAATGTATCATTGTATATAAAGGTGTTTCCGGTCTGGGGCTGTCCAGATCAATGTATCATTGTATATGAAGGTGTTTCCAGTCTGGGGCTGTCCAGCTCAATGTATCATTGTATATAATGGTGTTTCCGGTCTGGGGCTGTCCAGCTCAATGTATCATTGTATATAAAGGTGTTTCCGGTCTGGGGCTGTCCAGCTCAATGTATCATTGTATATAAAGGTGTTTCCAGTCTGGGGCTGTCCAGCTCAATGTATCATTATATATAATGGTGTTTCCAGTCTGGGGCTGTCCAGCTCAATGTATAATTGTACAAAAATGTGTTTTCCATTCTGGGGCTGTCCAGCTCAATGTATCATTGTATATAAAGGTGTTTCCAGTCTGGGGCTGTCCATCTCAATATATCATTGTATATAAAGGTGTCTCCAGTCTGGGGCTGTCGAGCTCAATGTATCATTGTATATAAAGGTTGTTTCCAGTCTGGCGGCTGTCCAGCTCAATGCATCATTGTATATAAAGGTGTTTCCAGTCTGGGGCTGTCCAGCTCAATGTATCATTGTATATAAAGGTGTTTCCAGTCTGGGGCTGTCCAGCTCAATGTATCATTTCATATAAAGGTGTTTTCCAGTCTGGGGCTGTCCAGCTCAATGTATCATTGTATATAAAGGTGTTTCCAGTCTGGGGCTGTCCAGCTCAATGTATCATTGTATATAATGGTGTTTTCTGTCTGGGGCTGTCCAGCTCAATGCATCATTGTATATAAAGGTGTTTTCCAGTCTGGGGCTGTCCAGCTCAATATATCATTGTATATAAAGGTGTCTCCAGTCTGGGGCTGTCCAGCTCAATGTATCATTGTATATAAAGGTTGTTTCCAGTCTGGTGGCTGTCCAGCTCAATGTATCATTGTATATAAAGGTGTCTCCAGTCTGGGGCTGTCCAGCTCAATGTATCATTGTATATAATGGTTGTTTCCAGTCTGGTGGCTGTCCAGCTCAATGTATCATTGTATATAACGGTGTTTTCCAGTCTGGGGCTGTCCAGCTCAATGTATCATTGTATATAAAGGTGTTTCCAGTCTGGGGCTGTCCAGGTCAATGTATCATTGTATATAATGGTGTTTTCTGTCTGGGGCTGTCCAGCTCAATGTATCATTGTATATAATGGTGTTTCCAGTCTGGGGCTGTACAGGTCAATGTATCAATGTATATAATGGTGTTTTCTGTCTGGGGCTGTCCAGCTTGTATCATTGTATATAAAGGTGTTTTCCAGTCTGGGGCTGTCCAGCTCAATGTATCATTGGATATCTGGTCTGGGGCTGTCCAGATCAATGTATCATTGTATATAAAGGTGTTTCCAGTCTGGGGTGGGCATCAATGTATCATTGTATATAATGTTTTGTTTCCAGTCTATGGCTGTCCAGCTCAATGCATCATTGTATATAAAGGTGTTTCCAGTCTGGGGCTGTCCAGCTCAATGCATCATTGTATATAAAGGTGTTTCCAGTCTGGGGCTGTCCAGCTCAATGTATCATTTCATATAAAGGTGTTTTCCAGTCTGGGGCTGTCCAGCTCAATGTATCATTGTATATAAAGGTGTTTCCAGTCTGGGGCTGTCCAGCTCAATGTATCATTGTATATAATGGTGTTTTCTGTCTGGGGCTGTCCAGCTCAATGTATCATTGTATATAATGGTGTTTCCAGTCTGGGGCTGTACAGGTCAATGTATCAATGTATATAATGGTGTTTTCTGTCTGGGGCTGTCCAGCTCAATGTATCATTGTATATAAAGGTGTTTTCCAGTCTGGGGCTGTCCAGCTCAATGTATCATTGGATATTAAGGTGTTTCTTGTCTGGGGCTGTCCAGCTCAATGTGTCATTGTATATTAAGGTGTTACTGGTCTGGGGCTGTCCAGCTCAATGTATCATTGTATATAATGGTGTTTCCAGTCTGGGGCTGTACAGGTCAATGTATCAAGGTATATAATGGTGTTTTCTGTCTGGGACTGTCCAGCTCAATGTATCATTGTATATAAAGGTGTTTTCCAGTCTGGGGCTGTCCAGCTCAATGTATCATTGGATATTAAGGTGTTACTGGTCTGGGGCTGTCCAGATCAATGTATCATTGTATATAAAGGTGTTTCCAGTCTGGGGTGGGCAGGTCAATGTATCATTGTATATAATGTTTTGTTTCCAGTCTATGGCTGTCCAGCTCAATGCATCATTGTATATAAAGGTTGTTTCCAGTCTGGTGGCTGTCCAGCTCAATGCATCATTGTATATAAAGGTGTTTCCAGTCTGGGGCTGTCCAGCTCAATGTATCATTTCATATAAAGGTGTTTTCCAGTCTGGGGCTGTCCAGCTCAATGTATCATTGTATATAAAGGTGTTTCCAGTCTGGGGCTGTCCAGGTCAATGTATCATTGTATATAATGGTGTTTTCTGTCTGGGGCTGTCCAGCTCAATGTATCATTGTATATAATGGTGTTTCCAGTCTGGGGCTGTCCAGGTCAATGTATCATTGTATATAATGGTGTTTTCTGTCTGGGGCTGTCCAGCTCAATGTATCATTGTATATAATGGTGTTTCCAGTCTGGGGCTGTCCAGGTCAATGTATCAATGTATATAATGGTGTTTTCTGTCTGGGGCTGTCCAGCTCAATGTATCATTGGATATTAAGGTGTTACTGGTCTGGGGCTGTCCAGATCAATGTATCATTGTATATAAAGGTGTTTCCAGTCTGGGGTGGGCAGGTCAATGTATCATTGTATATAATGTTTGTTTCCAGTCTATGGCTGTCCAGCTCAATGTATCATTGTATATAAAGGTGTTTCCGGTCTGGGGCTGTCCAACTCAATGTATCATTGTATATAAAGGTGTTTCCAGTCTGAGGCTGTCCAGATCAATGTATCATTGTATATTAAGGTGTTTCCAGTCTGGGGCTGTCCAGCTCAATGTATCATTGTATATAATGGTGTTTTCGGTCTGGGGCTGTCCAGCTCAATGTATCATTGTATATAAAGGTTTTTCCGGTCTGGGGCTGTCCAGCTCAATGTATCATTGTATATAAAGGTGTTTCCGGTCTGGGGCTGTCCAGATCAATGTATCATTGTATATGAAGGTGTTTCCAGTCTGGGGCTGTCCAGCTCAATGTATCATTGTATATAATGGTGTTTCCAGTCTGGGGCTGTCCAGCTCAATGTATCATTGTATATAAAGGTGTTTCCATTCTGGGGCTGTCCAGCTCAATGTATCATTGTATATAAAGGTGTTTCCAGTCTGGGGCTGTCCAGCTCAATGTATCATTATATATAATGGTGTTTCCAGTCTGGGGCTGTCCAGCTCAATGTATAATTGTACAAAAATGTGTTTTCCATTCTGGGGCTGTCCAGCTCAATGCATCATTGTATATAAAGGTGTTTCCAGTCTGGGGCTGTCCAGCTCAATGTATCATTGTATATAAAGGTGTTTTCCAGTCTGGGGCTGTCCAGCTCAATGTATCATTGTATATAAAGGTGTTTCCAGTCTGGGGCTGTCCAGCTCAATGCATCCTTGTATATAAAGGTGTTTCCAGTCTGGGGCTGTCCAGCTCAATGCATCATTGTATATAAAGGTGTTTTCCAGTCTGGGGCTGTCCAGCTCAATATATCATTGTATATAAAGGTGTCTCCAGTCTGGGGCTGTCCAGCTCAATGTATCATTGTATATAAAGGTTGTTTCCAGTCTGGTGGCTGTCCAGCTCAATGTATCATTGTATATAAAGGTGTCTCCAGTCTGGGGCTGTCCAGCTCAATGTATCATTGTATATAAAGGTTGTTTCCAGTCTGGTGGCTGTCCAGCTCAATGTATCATTGTATATAAAGGTGTTTTCCAGTCTGGGGCTGTCCAGCTCAATGTATCATTGTATATAAAGGTGTTTCCAGTCTGGGGCTGTCCAGCTCAATGTATCATTGTATATAATGGTGTTTTCTGTCTGGGGCTGTCCAGCTCAATGTATCATTGTATATAATGGTGTTTCCAGTCTGGGGCTGTACAGGTCAATGTATCAATGTATATAATGGTGTTTTCTGTCTGGGGCTGTCCAGCTCAATGTATCATTGTATATAAAGGTGTTTTCCAGTCTGGGGCTGTCCAGCTCAATGTATCATTGGATATTAAGGTGTTACTGGTCTGGGGCTGTCCAGATCAATGTATCATTGTATATAAAGGTGTTTCCAGTCTGGGGTGGGCAGGTCAATGTATCATTGTATATAATGTTTTGTTTCCAGTCTATGGCTGTCCAGCTCAATGCATCATTGTATATAAAGGTTGTTTCCAGTCTGGTGGCTGTCCAGCTCAATGCATCATTGTATATAAAGGTGTTTCCAGTCTGGGGCTGTCCAGCTCAATGTATCATTTCATATAAAGGTGTTTTCCAGTCTGGGGCTGTCCAGCTCAATGTATCATTGTATATAAAGGTGTTTCCAGTCTGGGGCTGTCCAGCTCAATGCATCCTTGTATATAAAGGTGTTTCCAGTCTGGGGCTGTCCAGCTCAATGCATCATTGTATATAAAGGTGTTTTCCAGTCTGGGGCTTTCCAGCTCAATATATCATTGTATATAAAGGTGTCTCCAGTCTGGGGCTGTCCAGCTCAATGTATCATTGTATATAAAGGTTGTTTCCAGTCTGGTGGCTGTCCAGCTCAATGCATCATTGTATATAAAGGTGTTTTCCAGTCTGGGGCTTTCCAGCTCAATATATCATTGTATATAAAGGTGTCTCCAGTCTGGGGCTGTCCAGCTCAATGTATCATTGTATATAAAGGTGTCTCCAGTCTGGGGCTGTCCAGCTCAATGTATCATTGTATATAAAGGTGTCTCCAGTCTGGGGCTGTCCAGCTCAATGTATCATTGTATATAAAGGTGTCTCCAGTCTGGGGCTGTCCAGCTCAATGTATCATTGTATATAAAGGTGTCTCCAGTCTGGGGCTGTCCAGCTCAATGTATCATTGTATATAACGGTGTCTCCAGTCTGGTGGCTGTCCAGCTCAATGTATCATTGTATATAAAGGTGTCTCCAGTCTGGGGCTGTCCAGCTCAATGTATTATTGTATATAAAGGTTGTTTCCAGTCTGGTGGCTGTCCAGCTCAATGTATCATTGTATATAAAGGTGTTTTCCAGTCTGGGGCTGTCCAGGTCAATGTATCATTGTATATAAAGGTGTTTCCAGTCTGGGGCTGTCCAGGTCAATGTATCATTGTATATAATGGTGTTTTCTGTCTGGGGCTGTCCAGCTCAATGTATCATTGTATATAATGGTGTTTCCAGTCTGGGGCTGTCCAGGTCAATGTATCAATGTATATAATGGTGTTTTCTGTCTGGGGCTGTCCAGCTCAATGTATCATTGTATATAAAGGTGTTTCCAGTCTGGGGCTGTCCAGCTCAATGTATTATTGTATATAAAGGTTGTTTCCAGTCTGGTGGCTGTCCAGCTCAATGTATCATTGTATATAAAGGTGTTTTCCAGTCTGGGGCTGTCCAGGTCAATGTATCATTGTATATAAAGGTGTTTCCAGTCTGGGGCTGTCCAGGTCAATGTATCATTGTATATAATGGTGTTTTCTGTCTGGGGCTGTCCAGCTCAATGTATCATTGGATATTAAGGTGTTACTGGTCTGGGGCTGTCCAGGTCAATGTATCATTGTATATAAAGGTTGTTTCCAGTCTATGGCTGTCCAGCTCAATGTATCATTGTATATAAAGGTGTTTCCGGTCTGGGGCTGTCCAACTCAATGTATCATTGTATATAAAGGTGTTTCCAGTCTGGGGCTGTCCAGCTCAATGTATCATTGTATATAAAGGTGTTTTCGGTCTTGGGCTGTCCAGCTCAATGTATCATTGTATATAAAGGTGTTTCCGGTCTGGGGCTGTCCAGCTCAATGTATCATTGTATATAAAGGTGTTTCCAGTCTGAGGCTGTCCAGATCAATATATCATTGTATATAAAGGTGTCTCCAGTCTGGGGCTGTCGAGCTCAATGTATCATTGTATATAAAGGTTGTTTCCAGTCTGGTGGCTGTCCAGCTCAATGCATCATTGTATATAAAGGTTGTTTCCAGTCTGGTGGCTGTCCAGCTCAATGCATCATTGTATATAAAGGTGTTTCCAGTCTGGGGCTGTCCAGCTCAATGTATCATTTCATATAAAGGTGTTTTCCAGTCTGGGGCTGTCCAGCTCAATGTATCATTATATATAAAGGTGTTTCCAGTCTGGGGCTGTCCAGCTCAATGTATCATTGTATATAAAGGTGTTTTCGGTCTGGGGCTGTCCAGCTCAATGTATCATTGTATATAAAGGTGTTTTCAGTCTGGGGCTGTCCAGCTCAATGTATCATTGTATATGAAGGTGTTTTCCAGTTTTCCAGTTCCAGCCAAAGCCGGATGCCTGCTCCACATAGAGTTCACCCCTGTGGCAATCTGTAGGACCTTACACTGGCTGTCTGTATTGAGCCCTTGTGCTAATATAGAATGCTGGTTTCTCAATCAAAATACAAAACTAAGACTCAAAGGACCATCTAGTACAATAATCTTCAAATGCCCAGCACACACACACCATTTTCTCATTCTGTTATGGGGTAGAAATTGATGTGCTGATTTAATGTTGTGTATCACTGACCCTTGGCCTTTCTCTCTGGCCTCAACTGATCATGGATCCAGCAGCGGTCAATACAACATTCAACCCCTGAGGATGTATGTATGTGTGTGTATGTGTGTGTGTGTGTGTGTGTGTGTGTGTGTGTGTGTGTGTGTGTGTGTGTGTGTGTGTGTGTGTGTGTGTGTGTGTGTGTGTGCGCGCATTTGTGTGTGTGTGTGTGTGAGTGTTTGTGCATGTGTGTGCGTGCATGTATGTGTGTGTGTGTTTGTGCATGTATGTGTGTGAATGTGCATGTGTGCGTGAGAGAGAGAGAGAGAGCGGAAGTTGGAAAGCTTCTTCAAGCTGGGACACGGTTAAATGGGATATGAAGCATTAAATAACATCACCTTTTTCCCTTTAAACAATGAATGACGGTCAGTGATGCTGAGTGGCTTATATTGAAACGATAGATTGAGAGAGAGAGAGAGAGAGAGAGAGAGAGAGAGAGAGAGAGCGAAAGCTGCTGGGATAAAGAGAGAGAGAGAGAGAGAGAGAGAGAGAGAGAGAGAGCGGAAGTTGGAAAGATTGAGATTAAATAACATCACCTTTTTCCCTTTAAACAATGAATGAGAGAGATGAGATATTGAAACGAGAGAGAGAGAGAGAGAGAGAGAGAGAGAGAGAGAGAGAGAGAGAGAGAGAGAGAAAGAGAGTGAGACATTGTGAGTGAGTGTCAGTGAGATAGAGAGTTTGAAAGAAAGAGTGTGAAAGAGCGCGATAGTGTGTGTGTGTGAGAAATAGAGTGTGAGAGAGGGCGAGTGGACCTTAATGGGTATAATTTGGGTGCTGTTTAACCTTCCCTGTAGAATGAGCTGTTATGGGAGCTCTTGATGAAAGTAGTCCTGTAGCAGAGATGAGTCGTACCTTTGGGAATAGAGCTGTTGTCTGACTCACACACTTTCGGCTTCAATCAATCTAAACCTCGTTCAAGGAATTCTAGCATTGTATCTGCACAGCGATAAGCATGTTTTAAGTACCATATATAGTACATATATTTACATTGCCAAAGCAAGTCAAATAGATCATAAATAAAAGTGAAATAAACCATTCAAAAGAACTGGTTGTTAAATCTCTCTCTCTCTCTCTCTCTCTCTCTCTCTCTCTCTCTCTCTCTCTCTCTCTCTCTCTCTCTCTCTCTCTCTCTCTCTCTCTAAACTGCACTGCAGAAGTGGTGCAGAAGTGGGGAAATAACCTGTTGCAGGGGCTCCCCAGGAGAAAGGCTGGCTCCCCCTGGTGTAAGGTACTTCATTTGGAGCTGTCCATTCAACACTCCCAGTTTTTTAATGGCCCTGGTCAGCACCATGGACAGCGGCTGCCAAGAGATATTTCACATACAGAGACAAACAAAACAACAAGTACAAGCTATTGAGGCCGGGTGTATTTAGCAAACAAGTGCTAGGCCCTCTACCAAGCAGCCAGGCAGCTATAATCCAGAGCAGGCTGGGAACATATAACCATCTGCTGGGAGTCTGGGTCAGAAGCCTGTAGAAGACAAGCTGACACAGTCTTTCTCTCCCTCTCTCTCTCTCTCTCTCTCTCTCTCTCTCTCTCTCAGGCTGTCAGTGATAGCAAAAATAGACACTGACTAAACTGAAATGCCTGTATTTACAATTGCAATGTTGTTTCTTCTGTCAAAAGTGACTGGACCACTGTCCCATGTCACAACAAACTTATATATATAGCTTCTGCAGATAACAGCCTAGTATAATCACTATACAAGACCTGTTTGGTTGGAATCATGTGGAATTGTGCTGTGCTGGAACGTGCTGGAACTATGGACCCAGAGCATTATGAGATTACAGTTCCACCACGGTCTCTCCCTCGACACTGACTTGTGGAAGTTTGCGATTCACTGCAATGTTTCAATGTCTATTGGAGGGAGGTCCTGTACAGTTGAAGGCGGAGCTTTACATACACCTTAGCCAAATGCATTTAAACTCAGTTTTTCACAATTCCTGACGTTTAATCTTAGGTCAGTTAGGATCACCACTTTATTTTAAGAATGTGAAATGTCAGAATAATAGTAGAGAGAATGATTTACTTCAGCTTTAATTTCTTTCAGGGCTTTAACTTCCTGACTGATGTCTTGAGATGCTGCTTCAATATATCCACATAAATTTCCTACCTCATGATGCCATCTATTTTGTGAAGTGCACCAGTCCCTCCTGCAGCAAAGCACTCCCACAACATGATGCTGCCACCCCCGTGCTTCACGGTTGGGATGGTGTTCTTCGGCTTCCAAAACCCCCCATTTTCCTCCCAACATAACGATGGTCATTATGGCCAAACGGTTTCATCAGACCAGAGGACATTTCTCCAAAAAGTACTATCTTTGTCCCCATGTGCAGTTGCAAACCATAGTTTTTTTATGGCGGTTTTGGAGCAGTGGCTTCTTCCTTGCTGAGTGGCCTTTCTGGTTATGTCGATATAGGACTCGTTTAACTGTAGATACTTTTGTACCTGTTTCCTCCAGCATCTTCACAAGGTCCTTTGCTGTTGTTCTGGGATTGACTTTCACTTTTCGCACCAAAATATGTTCATCTCTAGGAGACAGAACGCGTCTCCTTCCTGAGCGGTATGATGGCTGCGTGTTCCCATAGTGTTTATACTTGTGTACTATTGTTTGTACAGATGAATGTGGTACCTTCAGGCATTTGGAAATTGCTCCCAAGGATGAGCCAGACTTGTGGAGGGCTACAATTGTGTAGACCTATTAAAAATAAACGTGTATGCATGGTTCTTTATAATAATAATAATAATAATAATAATAATAATAATATGCCATTTAGCAGACGCTTTTATCCAAAGCGACTTACAGTCATGTGTGCATACATTCTACGTATGGGTGGTCCCGGGAATCGAACCCACTACCCTGGCGTTACAAGCGCCATGCTCTACCAACTGAGCTACAGAAGATCTCTAATGGGTTCTGTAAAGGACTGTTCATAATAATGGCCGGAAAGGAGTGAATGGAATGGTATCAAACACATGGAAATCATATGTGTGATGTGTTTGATACCATTCCATTAACCTGTCTAGGACTGGGAACCCCTCGCCAACAGCCAATGTAATTGCTGGACGCCAAATACAAATCAACAGAAATCTCATAAATCTAATTTCTCACGCATACAAGTATTAGGCACCATTTTAAAGATACAATTCTCGTTAATCCAGACCCAGTGTCTGATTTCAAAAATGCTTTACAGCGAAAGCTCCACAAACGATTATGTTAGGTCACCACCAACTCACAGAAAAACCCAGCCATTTTTCCAGCCAAAGAGATGAGTCACAAAAAGCACAAATAGAGATAAAATGAATCACTAACCTTTGATGATCTTCATCAGATGACACTCATAGGACTTCATGTTACACAAAACATGTATGTTTTGTTCGGTAAGGTTCATATTTATATCCAGAAATCTTATTTTGGTGTGTTATGTTCAGTAGTTCCAACACATGCAGTGATATTGCAGAGAGCCACATGAATTCACAGAAATACTCATTATAAATGTTGATGAAAATTTTTGTGTTATGCATGGAACTTTAGATACACTTCTCCTTAATGCAACCGCTGTGTCAGATTTCAAAAAAACTTTACGGAAAAAGCATAATCTGAGAACGGCGCTCAGAGCCCAAACCAGCCAGAGAAATATCCGCCATGTTGGGTAGTCAACATTAGTCATAAATAGCATTATAAATATTCACTTACCTTTGATGATCTTCATCAGAATGCACTCCCAGGAATTGCAGTTCCACAATGAATGCTTGTTTTGTTCGATAATGCCCATCATTTATGTCCATTTATGTCCAAATAGCTTCTTTTGTTAGGGCGTTTGGTCAACAAATCCAAAAGCGCGTTCTGGTCCAGTTTGACCTGTAGGTTATATTACAGGTCGAAGAAACTTGTCAAACTAAGTATAGAATCAATCTTTACGATGTTTTTATCTTAAAATGTTCAATAATGTTCCATCCCGGAGAATTACATTGTCTGTAGAAAAGCGATGGAACAAGAGATACTGTACCTCTCATGTGAAATGCGCGTGACTGAGAACGAGGCTGCTGGCAGACCCTTTAATCAAACAGCTCTCATCCGCCCCCCCCTTCACAGGAGCAGCATGAAACAACGTCCTAAAGACGGTTGACATCTAGTGGAAGCCGTAGGAAGTGCAAAATAACCCAATAACCCATATCCCACTGTGTATTCGATAGGGGTGAGTTCAAAAACTACAAACCTCAGATTTCCCACTTCCGGTGTGCCTTGATTTCCCAGTGTGCCTTGCCTTCGAGCAAATTGCAGTGTTACCATTCATTTTCAATCCTGTGGCCTTCACCAAGTAGAGATACTAAGTGAACATGTTATCTTTAAAATGTTATTATTTTAAACAATACAATACATATTACATAATGCCTTTTTATACAGTGTCCTGAAACTCAAGGTTTACAGACCTGCAAGTCATTTTATGCTGTTTTGCAAAATGATATGTAATTCTTATTGGAATCCATTAAAAGTGGGTATATCCAACATTTGCAATGTTTATTCACCCACAACGTGCATTCAGAATGACAGCTAGGGTTGGGAAGACTAACGTATGAGACCACCTTAAGCATCTAAACTGGAACAACCATTTTAGTAACATGTGCAATAAGTCCAAGTAACAAATGATATACGTTTACAAAAATGTATGCTATTTATATATAAGTAGCATAAGAATAATAATAATAATAATAATATATGCCATTTAGCAGACGCTTTTATCCAAAGCGACTTACAGTCATGTGTGCATACATTCTACGTATGGGTGGTCCCGGGGATCGAACCCACTACCCTGGCGTTACAAGCGCCATGCTCTACCAACTGAGCTACAGAAGGACCAATAAGATTAATTCATCAATCAATGTACATGCAAAAAATATAGATATGTAGTATTTTTCATTTTTAAGGATCCCAATGAGCTAGTGCTAAAGCAACAGCTACTTTTCCTGGGTTCCACATATTGAAACAAAAATCTAACAGCAATAGAGAATGCTGGGAAATATGATAATGATGGGCATGGTTTTGTTTCAACTCTGGATATTAACACCAACACTGGGATTATTTTTCACCACTTATTGTTAATTTAACTCTTCCAGTGTTAATTTAACTCATCCAGTGTTAATTTACCTTCCGAATCAACACTAGAAATGTTACACTGACAAATAAACACTATTAACACTGGCCAATTTGCTGTGTGCTATGAAAGGGACACATCTGGAGGCTTCTGTACATTTCAAGAACCTTTTAGAATTCTGAAGAACTGTAGATGCCACATCAAGAAACCCCACTTAACTCAAAGGCTATTTATCAGTCAAGAGTTCTCCAAGGAACCTTAAAGGCATAGTTTGTGATTTTGGCAATGAATCCCTTTATCTCCTTCAACAGAGTCAAATGAACTCGTGGATACAATTTGGATGTATATGCATCCAGTATGAAGGAAGTTAGAGGCAGTTTCATGAGCCAACGCTAAATAGCGTTAGTGCAATACTGGAAGTCTATGGGAACAGCTAGAATAACAAATTTCGCTATTGTTAGTTAGCAACTTCCTTCAAATTTCATGCACAGACATACAAATGGTCTCCACAAGTTAATCTGACTCTGGAGATGTAGATAAAGGGCTTCACAGCCAAATCTCGAACTGTCCCTTTAAGAGCTGAGGAAGAACTATTTAAGAACCTTATTTTTTTCAGTGTAGGCCTACTAGAAAAATAACCTATTTGGGGAAGTGAGAAAAGACATGGCAGGCCTTGTGTAATTCAAAGTTGGCCTACATGTTCCATTGTTGGTGTAGCATATGTCGCATTGCTTTGTATGAGATGCTATAGGCCTTTGTGTTGGAATATCTGATGATGTTATTAATAGATCAAAAGCTCTATGCAAAAAAAAAAAAATGCTGTGTATATCTCAGCGCAGCGGGTCTTTACAGTCATGGCAACGTATCTAGGTGAGCTGCATCAACAGATAGCCTTGATGTCCAATTCGTATGCAGCCTTGGTGAATTCTTAATATCGACGTAAAGGGGAAACATTGCGTTTAGGTTTAGGGCCGCAGAGTGTTTGACTGGGCCAGTACTGAGCTGAGCCCGTGGAAGTGTTGCAGAAGTGAGCATTACTGCAGTGATACAAACCCGAACAAACCCGAGTGAGAACAGCGGCAGCCACAGCACAGCGAAAAGACGCAGCCTCGATACAGTCTGCAGCTAAATAGAATTGGCATAACAGGCCCTACAGTCACATGAAAAAGTTCCGCTACAGCTGAAATCTATGTGTTGCTGTGTCGTTGCGTTTAAGGGATTTGTTTTTGTGTGTTGGCTTTTTTCCTGCTGCGCTTCTGGCACGCGCGCACGCGCTCCACACACACACACACACACACACACACACACACACACACACACACACACACACACACACACACACACACACACACACACACACACACACACACACACACACACACACACACATCACCAGCAGCAGCAGTGGCAGCAGTAGTGGGGTCTGCGCAAATAAGTTATTCACCCCCTCCTCTACTCCTCCTCTTTCTCCCTCTCCTGCTCTCCCCCTGCGCTCACTTGGTGCACAATTGCGATTGCAGCTACAACACACCAGCAACCACTAGCTTGCGCCTAACAGTGCAGTCACAGGGGGGAGATACACACACACGCACGCATACGCGCGCGCACACACACACACACACACACACACACACACACACACACACACACACACACACACACACACACACACACACACACACACACACACACACACAGGGGGGTCTCTCTCTCGCTTTCTCTGTCACTCTCTCAGTCTCTCACTCACCAGTTGGGTTCTTGGTTTTCTTGAGACTCTTGCCACAAAGACACTGCAGCATATGCGATCCTTTGCTGTAAATGTTCCAAAGAAACCTCATCGATTTGGTCGAGGAGCGCTCCAGCAGCCTAGACACCCTCATGGGGACTCGCTCCCCCCGCTTGCATAACAGCCAGGTCCCGTTGGGCTTCGCTCTGCGACTCGGCCCAACCAGCTGGACCATAGAACAGAACAGGTGAATCCCAGGGTCCTTCGCGTTGGCGCTTAGCTGCAGAAACGCTTCGTTATACCTCAGAATGAAGGCGAATGCTGCAGTTTCCTCCACTTGCTCCTGCTCCTTAACGGTATCGCTGCTGCGGGTACTGCTGCTGCCGCCTGGCCGGCGCGTCAGAAGCCCAAATAGACTCTTTAGATCGCATCTGCCGCACAGGGGGAGCGGTGCGGCAGACAGACATGCGGAGCTAGCGTGTAGTCGGCGGAACGCAGGGGATTTCTGGACAAAAAACCATTGCATATTAGTTCGTACGTTCCCGGGGTGACGGTGGATATGGGATCGGTCCGTTAATGAACCCGTAGGGATACCATCCCTATGCGAACACTGCAGCGGAGCTTTCTAACCAACAACGCATAGCCAAACGCTGGAGCCCCGAATCCAAATCAAGTCGCGTCGTCACGTTGGTGAAGGCTACTCGCTTTTACTGTAAATCCCAGCAGGAATCAATCCCGTCGTTCCTGCGTCTTTAAAAAAACGTGTTGAATATTTAATAAAGCCTAGGCTTTTTAAAATGAATAATCCATGCTTCTCTGATAGAGTCCCAGTGCACTGCTGCTGCTCTCCTATCCGGGTAGTTTCTGTTTTCTCTCTCCCCCTCTTCTTTTCCTCTCTTCCTCACCTTGTTGATGAAAATAAGCTGACTACGGCCCTCCCTTCTCCCAAAAGTATAACGCATCCGGTAGGGATGTGTGTGCGTGGTCCCGTACCCCTGCGCTCGAGAGAGGCGGGCGCGAGGAAGGGGGTGGGATGAGAGGGAGGAGGGGTTCAAACCAAGAGATCGGTTTTCCATTACGTAGACATGTGGTTTCCACATCATCACCTACGAACGAGACGCTCCCCTAGTTTTGGTAAAAGTGACTCGAGATATCGTCACTTCACCGGTCGGCTCGCTCTCTCCCGTATTTTACCGTCACTTCCAAACCGTGATTGGAATTCTCCATTGGGGGTAGAACATAGGCTGAGGCTCACGCAGGTGGGTGAAACGTCCAGTGCGTTGTAGAACCATATGTAAAATAATAGATCAACAATTATCCTATAGTTTATTGATAAGTGCTCTCTAGCTAGAAATCGTAGTGTGTGTGTGTGTGTATTCCTGCAGATGCATTTAAACGCAGCGCTGCAGCGCTGAGCAGCATTTTGTTGGCTATAACCGCTCTCGGTGGCCCTGACCTGCTCCACCTGCATAGCACCAGCTCGACAGCTTACGACATCCGGTGCTTGAAAGGACAGCGCCAGGACCAGCATCATATCAGTCAGTGGTGACGCATTCTCCCATTTTCCCTGCATGTTCTGCCATATATAATTCGTTTAGATTCTAACTTTCGAAAAGAGAGCCATATTGTCCAGCCTTGAACCACCAAGAAAGGTTAAATAATAGCAATATTATATGTTATTTGTAAAGTGGATTTCAAGACACCCCAGAGCTGTGTTGACTGAGCGGGTGATAACTATATTCATGCAAGGCACTACCGCTTTATTTGAACAACGTTGTTCAGTCACTTCTCAGTGTTCAAGGCAAACGCTTAGCGCTATTACACAACACATAAACAGCTCATTGCAGCAGGTGAGAAGAGGTCAAATATTGCATAGGAGGTCGGCTGTGGTGTGTATAGAACCACCACAGTCAAAACTTGTCAGTTTTCTTAAAATGTGTTTCTAAATATATGGTTATAATATACAGTGCCCTGGGAAAGTATTCACCCCCTTTGACTTTTCCCACATTTTGTTGTGTTACAGCCTTATTCTAAAATGGAATAATACATTTAAGAAATCTACAGACAATAGATCATCCTTGAGGTGTTTCTACAACTTGATTGTAGTCCACCGCGGTAAATTCAATTGATTGGACATGCTTTGGAAAGGCACACACCTGTCTATATACGGTCCCACAGTTGACAGTGCATGTCAGAGCAAAAGCCAAGCCATGAGGTCAAAGGGATAGTCTGTAGAGCTCCGAGAGGATTGTGTCGAGGCACAGATCTGGGGAAGGGTACCAAAACATTTCTGCAGCATTGAAGTTCTTCAAGAACACAGTGGCCTCTTAAATGGAAGAAGTTTGGAACCACCAAGGCCCAACTGAGCAATCGGGGGAGAAGGGCCTTGGTCAAGGCACATGACAGCCCGCTTGGAGTTTGCCAAAAGGCACCAAAAGACTCTCAGACCATGAGAAACAAGATTCTCTGCTCTGATGAAACCAATATTAAATTATTTGGCCTGAATATCAAGTGTCACGTGCGGAGGAAACCTGGGTGAAACTATCCCTGCGGTGAAGCATGGTGGTGGAAGCATGGTGGTGGTATTTTTCAGCGACAGGGACTGGGAGACTAGTCAGGATCGAGGGAAAGATGAATGGAGCAAAGTACAGAGAGAACCTTGATGCAAACCTGCTCCAGAGCGCTCAGGACCTCAGACTGGAGCAAGGGTTTACCTTCCAACAGGACAACGACCCTAAGCACACAGCCAAGAGCTTGAGAGGATCTGCATAGGAGAATGGGAGAAACTCCCAAAATACAGGTGAGCCAAGCTTGTAGCGTCATACCCAAGAAGACTTGAGGCTGTAATTTCTGCCAAAGGTGCTTCAACAAAATACTGAAAAAGGGTCTGAATACTTATGTAAATGTGATATTTCTGGATAGTTAAAAACTAATAGCAACCAGATTTTGCTTTGTCATTTTGGGGTATTGTGTGTAGATTGATAAAAAACTCAGATTTAATACATTTTAGAATAAGTCTGTAACCTAACAAAATGTGGAAAAAGTCAAGAGGTCTGAATACTTTCAGAAGGCACTGTATATATATATATATATATTATTTTTTGAATATATATTTTTTGAATATACATATAGTACCAGTCGAAAGTTTGGACACACCTACTCATTCAGGGGTTTTTCTTTATGTTGACAATTTTCTACATTGTAGAATAATAGTGAAGACATCAAAACTATGAAATAACATATGGAATCATGTAGTAACCACAAAAAAAGTGTTCTTCAAAGTAGCTACCCTTTGCCTTGATGACAGCTTTGCACACTCTTGGCATTCTCTCAACCAGCCTCACCTGGAATGCTTTTCCAACAATCTTGAAGGAGTTCCCACATATGCTGAGGTTTCCTCTGAACAGTTGATTTTGAGATGTGTCTGGTCCAAGTGCTCGTGTTTCTTGGCCCAAGCAAGTCTCTTCTTATTATTGGTGTCTGGTCAAATAGCCCTGCCTGTAGGTGTGTTGGGTCAATGTCCACTAAGCGCAAACCAGATGGGATGACATATCACTGCAGAATACTTGAACTCTGCGAGGCATTTATTTGGGCTGCAATTTCTGAGGCTAGTAACTCTAATGAACTTATCCTCTGGAGCAGAGGTAACTCTGGGTCATCCTTTCCTGTGGCGGTCCTCATAAGAGCCAGTTTCATCACATCGCTTGACAGTTTTTGCAACTTGACGGACCTTCATGTCTTAAAGTAATGATGGACTGTTGTTTCTCTTTGCTTATTTGACCTGTTCTTGCCATAACATGGACTTGGTATTTTACCAAATAGGGCAATCTTTTGTATATCACAACACAACAGATTGTCTCAAACGCATTTAGAAGGATAGAAATTCCACAAATTAACTTTTAACAAGATACACCTGTCAATTGAAATGCATTCCACGTGACTACCTCATGAAGCTGGTTAAGAGAATGAGTGTGCAAAGCTGTCATCAAGGCAAAGGGTGGCTACTTTGAAGAATTTCATATATAAAATATATTTTGATTTATTTAACACTTTTTTGGTTACCACATGATTACATATGTGTTATTTCATAGTTTTGATGTCTTCATTATTATTCTACCATTTAGAAAATAGTAAAAATAAAGAAAAATCCTTGAATGATTAGGTGTGTCTGTAAATATATATTTATTTTTAGTATTTATTTTTGATATTTCATAGGCTACACAGGCTGTAAAATCTGTACTACTTTCTGCATTCGATTCCAAAATCATTTTTCCTTCGACTCTCCTTACCAGAGAGAAGGCTAGTTTTTCACAATGAAATTCCACCCTCATCTACCTCAGTTTTCAGAATGGAATTGGGCGACCAGTTGGAGTGTGTGAGAGAGAGAGAGCTCCTCATTCATTGATCTTTGTCACAGTACTGAATGGGCAGGCCACTCCTGGGACTATCCTATGGTTGCCCTGTCAGCCACCAATAAATAGCTAACAATGACAGACCCGGCTGGTACTGGTCCTTTCAGATACTGTCTGCTTCCTAAATGGCACACTTCTCCTTACATATTGCACTAGCATATGAACCCCCCCCATTTCCTTGCTCATTATATCTCTACCTCTCTCTCTTTCTTTCTCTCCCTCTCTTCTCTCAGACAACACTTTTTACTTATTTGAAAGTCTTTGAAAAGAACACATATTACATTCCAAAAACATTTCAAAGATGGGCACATCCCCATGGCAACAGAACAACTAAACTCAACCTTGGATAACTGTGGTGATTGCTTTACTCTGTACAATCATTGTGGTCCATCAATAGTCAATATGCCCCAAGAGAACTGTGGTGTGTGTGTGTGTGTGTGTGTGTGTGTGTGTGTGTGTGTGTGTGTGTGTGTGTGTGTGTGTGTGTGTGTGTGTGTGTGTGTGTGTGTGTGTGTGTGTGTGCGTGCGTGGGTGGGTGTGGTGTAGTGTGTGTGCTGCATCACTCAGAGAATTTAATTTTATTACAGCTGGGTCTACACACCAGAGGGGGGTCTCTAACATGATAAAGCCCAAGCAGAAAGCCTCTACAGTACTATAGTCTTTAACCTCTGGTGGGTAGAGAAGACGAGAGCACTCAGATGTGCGACCAGTATATTCAATCACATGCATTGGATTAGGACTTCCAGACTGTCTGCAGTACATTGGAGAATACAAGATGGTCCTTCTATTGATGAACTACTGTCTATATGTTTGATTCATCACAGACACAATGTATAGGTGATCGTTTGAGACCAAAAACACAAACAACATTAGCTATGTATCATTATAACCATTAAAAGGTTTTGGAGTAGCAATAGCTCTTCCCCTAGTTGAGCACGCATGTTCTACAGCAGGATACCAAACACCTATTAGTGAATCAAAAGGTTTATGAGGCTCTCTGATTTCTGCTTAATATCACCACCTGCTGGCCATTCAAAACACTGACAGGCAGATACACTACCTATATAAACTAACTCTGCCCTATGTGCCTTCTTAACTATTTTCCAGGTCATGGAAATGTAATAGATAATAATAAAATATATTGACACAGTTTGAGAGACACAGACAGACAGACCGACCGACAGACATACTTTGCTCCTCTCTCTCTCACACATGTATTCTGGTGAAATCTGCCTGATCGTGCGATAGCTGACATTTTGTTGAAGTAAAACGAAACGAGAGCGCTGCGTGACCAGGCTAACTCTCTCTCAGTGCCAGACACTGTTCTTCCTCTTGCTGTGCTGCTGTTGCTGGTCCAGACGGGAGAGCACCTGTCTTCTGTGAAACACCACCAGACGGCGTTGTAGAGTAGGGCTGTAGTTATCTGTACTGTACCTGTATCTGTGGGTGTCTGTACTGTTCCAGTAGATGTCTGTACTGAACCTGTAATTGTCTGTACTTGTAGGTGTCTGTACTGTACCTGTATTTTTCTGTACTGTACCTGTATGTGCCTGTACTGTACCTGTGTCTGTAGGTGTCTGTACTGTACCTGTAGGTGTCTGTACTGTTCCTGTATTTGTCTGTACTGTTCCAGTAGATGTCTGTACTGAACCTGTATTTGTCTGTCCTTGTAGGTGTCTGTACTTGTATTTGTCTGTACTGTTCCCTTATGTGTCTGCACTGTACCTGTAGGTGTCTATACTGTACCTGTAGGTGTCTGTACTGTTCCTGTAGGTGTCTGTACTGTTCCTGTAGTTATCTGTACTGTACCTGTATTTGTCTGTACTGTTCCTGTATGTGTCTGCACTGTACCTGTAGGTGTCTATACTGTACCTGTAGGTGTCTGTACTGTTCCTGTAGGTGTCTGTACTGTTCCTGTAGTTATCTGTACTGTACCTGTATTTGTCTGTACTGTTCCTGTATGTGTCTGCACTGTACCTGTAGGTGTCTATACTGTACCTGTAGGTGTCTGTACTGTTCCTGTATGTGTCTGCACTGTTCCTGTATTTGTCTGCACTGTTCCTGTATTTGTCTGCACTGTACCTGTATGTGTCTGCACTGTTCCTGTAGGTGTCTGTACTGTTCCTGTATGTACTTGTAGGTGTCTGTACTGTTCCTGTATGTGTCTGCACTGTTCCTGTATTTGTCTGCACTGTACCTGTATGTGTCTGTACTGTACCTGTATTTGTCTGTACTGTTCCTGTATGTGTCTGTACTGTACCTGTATTTGTCTGTACTGTTCCTGTAGGTGTCTGTACTGTTCCTGTATTTGTCTGCACTGTACCTGTATTTGTCTGTACTGTACCTGTATGTGTCTGTACTGTACCTGTATTTGTCTGTACTGTTCCTGTATGTGTCTGTACTGTACCTGTATTTGTCTGTACTGTTCCTGTAGGTGTCTGTACTGTACCTGTATTTGTCTGCACTGTACCTGTAGGTGTCCATACTGTACCTGTAGGTGTCTGTACTGTACCTGTATTTGTCTGTACTGTACCTGTAGGTGTCTGTACTGTTCCTGTATGTGTCTGTACTGTTCCTGTAGGTGTCTGCACTGTACCTGTACGTGTCTGTACTGTTCCTGTAGGTGTCTGTACCTGTAGGTGTCTGTACTGTACCTGTAGTTGTTTGTACTGTTCCTGTATGTGTCTGCACTGTACCTGTACGTGTCTGTACTGTTCCTGTAGGTGTCTGTACCTGTAGGTGTCTGTACTGTACCTGTAGGTGTCTGTACTGTTCCTGTATGTGTCTGCACTGTTCCTGGACTGTACCTGTAGGTGTCTGTACTATACCTGTAGTTGTCTGTACTGTTCCTGTATGTGTCTGCACTGTTCCTGTATGTGTCTGCACTGTTCCTGTATGTGTCTGTACTGTTCCTGTATGTGTCTGCACTGTTCCTGTATGTGTCTGTACTGTTCCTGTATGTGTCTGTACTGTTCCTGTAGGTGTCTGTACCTGTAGGTGTCTGTACTGTTCCTGTAGTTGTCTGTACTGTTCCTGTATGTGTCTGCACTGTTCCTGTATGTGTCTGCACTGTTCCTGTATGTGTCTGTACTGTTCCTGTATGTGTATGTACTGTTCCTGTATGTGTCTGCACTGTTCCTGTAGGTGTCTGTACTGTTCCTGTAGGTGTCTGTACTGTTCCTGTATGCATCTGTACTGTTCCTGTAGGTGTCTGTACTGTACCTGTAGTTGTCTGTACTGTTCCTGTATGTGTCTGCACTGTTCCTGTATGTGTCTGTACTGTACCTGTATTTGTCTGTACTGTTCCTGTATGTGTCTGCACTGTACTTGTAGGTGTCTGTACTGTTCCTGTATGTGTCTGCACTGTTCATGTAGGTGTCTGTACTGCACCTGTATGTGTCTGCACTGTACCTGTATGTGTCTGCACTGTTCCTGTATGTGTCTGTACTTTACCTGTATGTGTCTGCACTGTACTTGTAGGTGTCTGTACTGTTCCTGTATGTGTCTGCACTGTTCCTGTATGTGTCTGCACTGTACTTGTAGGTGTCTGTACTGTTCCTGTATGTGTCTGCACTGTTCCTGTATGTGTCTGCACTGTACTTGTATGTGTCTGCACTGTACTTGTAGGTGTCTGTACTGTTCCTGTATGTGTCTGCACTGTTCCTGTATGTGTCTGCACTGTTCCTGTATGTGTCTGCACTGTACTTGTAGGTGTCTGTACTGTTCCTGTATGTGTCTGCACTGTACTTGTAGGTGTCTGTACTGTTCCTGTATGTGTCTGCACTGTTCCTGTATGTGTCTGCACTGTACTTGTAGGTGTCTGTACTGTTCCTGTATGTGTCTGCACTGTTCCTGTATGTGTCTGCACTGTACTTGTATGTGTCTGTACTGTTCCTGTATGTGTCTGCACTGTACTTGTAGGTGTCTGTACTGTTCCTGTATGTGTCTGCACTGTTGCTGTATGTGTCTGCACTGTACTTGTAGGTGTCTGTACTGTTCCTGTATGTGTCTGCACTGTTCCTGTATGTGTCTGCACTGTACTTGTATGTGTCTGTACTGTTCCTGTAGGTGTCTGTACTGTTCCTGTATGTGTCTGCACTGTACTTGTAGGTGTCTGTACTGTTCCTGTATGTGTCTGCACTGTACTTGTAGGTGTCTGTACTGTTCCTGTATGTGTCTGCACTGTACTTGTAGGTGTCTGTACTGTTCCTGTATGTGTCTGCACTGTACTTGTATGTGTCTGTACTGTTCCTGTATGTGTCTGCACTGTACTTGTAGGTGTCTGTACTGTTCCTGTATGTGTCTGTACTGTTCCTGTATGTGTCTGCACTGTTCATGTAGGTGTCTGTACTGCACCTGTATGTGTCTGCACTGTACCTGTAGGTGTCTGCACTGTTCCTGTAGGTGTCTGCACTGTTCATGTAGGTGTCTGTACTGTTCCTGTAGGTGTCTGCACTGTTCATGTAGGTGTCTGTACTGCACCTGTATGTGTCTGCACTGTACCTGTATGTGTCTGCACTGTACTTGTAGGTGTCTGTACTGTTCCTGTATGTGTCTGCACTGTTCATGTAGGTGTCTGTACTGCACCTGTATGTGTCTGCACTGTACCTGTAGGTGTCTGCACTGTTCCTGTAGGTGTCTGCACTGTACCTGTAGTTGTCTGTACTGTTCCTGTAGGTGTCTGTACCTGTAGGTGTATGTACTGTACCTGTATTTGTCTGTACTGTTCCTGTAGGTGCCTGTACTGTTCCTGTATGCGTCTGTACTGTTCCTGTAGGTGTCTGTACTGTTCCTGTAGGTGTCTGTACTGTTCCTGTAGTTATCTGTACTGTACCTGTATTTGTCTGTACTGTTCCTGTATGTGTCTGCACTGTACCTGTATGTGTCTGCACTGTTCCTGTAGGTGTCTGTACTGTTCCTGTATGTACTTGTAGGTGTCTGTACTGTTCCTGTATGTGTCTGCACTGTTCCTGTATTTGTCTGCACTGTACCTGTATGTGTCTGTACTGTACCTGTATGTGTCTGCACTGTTCCTGTATGTGTCTGTACTGTTCCTGTATGTACCTGTATGTACTTGTAGGTGTCTGTACTGTTCCTGTATGTGTCTGCACTGTTCCTGTATTTGTCTGCACTGTACCTGTATGTGTCTGTACTGTACCTGTATTTGTCTGTACTGTTCCTGTATGTGTCTGTACTGTACCTGTATTTGTCTGTACTGTTCCTGTAGGTGTCTGTACTGTTCCTGTATGTGTCTGCACTGTTCCTGTATTTGTCTGCACTGTACCTGTATGTGTCTGTACTGTACCTGTATTTGTCTGTACTGTTCCTGTATGTGTCTGTACTGTACCTGTATTTGTCTGTACTGTTCCTGTAGGTGTCTGTACTGTACCTGTATTTGTCTGCACTGTACCTGTAGGTGTCTGTACCTGTAGGTGTCTGTACTGTACCTGTATTTGTCTGTACTGTTCCTGTATGTGTCTGCACTGTACCTGTATGTGTCTGCACTGTTCCTGTAGGTGTCTGTACTGTTCCTGTATGTACTTGTAGGTGTCTGTACTGTTCCTGTATGTGTCTGTACCTGTAGGTGTCTGTACTGTACCTGTAGTTGTCTGTACTGTTCCTGTATGTGTCTGCACTGTACCTGTACGTGTCTGTACTGTTCCTGTAGGTGTCTGTACCTGTAGGTGTCTGTACTGTACCTGTAGGTGTCTGTACTGTTCCTGTATGTGTCTGCACTGTTCCTGGACTGTACCTGTAGGTGTCTGTACTATACCTGTAGTTGTCTGTACTGTTCCTGTATGTGTCTGCACTGTTCCTGTATGTGTCTGCACTGTTCCTGTATGTGTCTGTACTGTTCCTGTAGGTGTCTGTACTGTTCCTGTATGTGTCTGTACTGTTCCTGTATGTGTCTGCACTGTACCTGTAGGTGTCTGTACCTGTAGGTGTCTGTACTGTTCCTGTAGTTGTCTCTACTGTTCCTGTATGTGTCTGCACTGTTCCTGTATGTGTCTGCACTGTTCCTGTATGTGTCTGTACTGTTCCTGTATGTGTATGTACTGTTCCTGTATGTGTCTGCACTGTTCCTGTAGGTGTCTGTACTGTTCCTGTAGGTGTCTGTACTGTTCCTGTATGCATCTGTACTGTTCCTGTAGGTGTCTGTACTGTACCTGTAGTTGTCTGTACTGTTCCTGTATGTGTCTGCACTGTTCCTGTATGTGTCTGTACTGTACCTGTATTTGTCTGTACTGTTCCTGTATGTGTCTGCACTGTACTTGTAGGTGTCTGTACTGTTCCTGTATGTGTCTGCACTGTTCATGTAGGTGTCTGTACTGCACCTGTATGTGTCTGCACTGTACCTGTATGTGTCTGCACTGTACTTGTATGTGTCTGTACTGTTCCTGTATGTGTCTGCACTGTACTTGTAGGTGTCTGTACTGTTCCTGTATGTGTCTGCACTGTTCCTGTATGTGTCTGCACTGTACTTGTAGGTGTCTGTACTGTTCCTGTATGTGTCTGCACTGTTCCTGTATGTGTCTGCACTGTACTTGTATGTGTCTGTACTATTCCTGTATGTGTCTGCACTGTACTTGTAGGTGTCTGTACTGTTCCTGTATGTGTCTGCACTGTTCCTGTATGTGTCTGCACTGTTCCTGTATGTGTCTGCACTGTACTTGTAGGTGTCTGTACTGTTCCTGTATGTGTCTGCACTGTACTTGTAGGTGTCTGTACTGTTCCTGTATGTGTCTGCACTGTTCCTGTATGTGTCTGCACTGTACTTGTAGGTGTCTGTACTGTTCCTGTATGTGTCTGCACTGTTCCTGTATGTGTCTGCACTGTACTTGTATGTGTCTGTACTGTTCCTGTATGTGTCTGCACTGTACTTGTAGGTGTCTGTACTGTTCCTGTATGTGTCTGCACTGTTCCTGTATGTGTCTGCACTGTACTTGTAGGTGTCTGTACTGTTCCTGTATGTGTCTGCACTGTTCCTGTATGTGTCTGCACTGTACTTGTATGTGTCTGTACTGTTCCTGTAGGTGTCTGTACTGTTCCTGTATGTGTCTGCACTGTACTTGTAGGTGTCTGTACTGTTCCTGTATGTGTCTGCACTGTACTTGTAGGTGTCTGTACTGTTCCTGTATGTGTCTGCACTGTTCCTGTATGTGTCTGCACTGTACTTGTATGTGTCTGTACTGTTCCTGTAGGTGTCTGTACTGTTCCTGTATGTGTCTGCACTGTACTTGTAGGTGTCTGTACTGTTCCTGTATGTGTCTGCACTGTTCCTGTATGTGTCTGCACTGTACTTGTATGTGTCTGTACTGTTCCTGTAGGTGTCTGTACTGTTCCTGTATGTGTCTGCACTGTACTTGTAGGTGTCTGTACTGTTCCTGTATGTGTCTGCACTGTACTTGTAGGTGTCTGTACTGTTCCTGTATGTGTCTGCACTGTACTTGTAGGTGTCTGTACTGTTCCTGTATGTGTCTGCACTGTACTTGTATGTGTCTGTACTGTTCCTGTATGTGTCTGCACTGTACTTGTAGGTGTCTGTACTGTTCCTGTATGTGTCTGTACTGCACCTGTATGTGTCTGCACTGTACCTGTAGGTGTCTGCACTGTTCCTGTAGGTGTCTGCACTGTTCATGTAGGTGTCTGTACTGTTCCTGTATGTGTCTGCACTGTTCCTGTATGTGTCTGTACTTTACCTGTATTTGTCTGTACTGTTCCTGTATGTGTCTGCACTGTACTTGTAGGTGTCTGTACTGTTCCTGTATGTGTCTGCACTGTTCATGTAGGTGTCTGTACTGCACCTGTATGTGTCTGCACTGTACCTGTAGGTGTCTGCACTGTTCCTGTAGGTATCTGCCCTGTACCTGTAGTTGTCTGTACTGTTCCTGTAGGTGTCTGTACCTGTAGGTGTATGTACTGTACCTGTATTTGTCTGTACTGTTCCTGTAGGTGTCTGTACTGTTCCTGTATGCGTCTGTACTGTTCCTGTAGGTGTCTGTACTGTACCTGTAGTTGTCTGTACTGTTCCTGTAGGTGTCTTTACTCTACCTGTAGTTGTCTGTACTTGTTGATGTCTGTACTGTACCTGTATCTGTAGGTGCCTGTACTGTTCCAGTAGACGTCTGTACTGAACATGTGTCTGTAGTTATCTGTACTGTACCTGTGTCTGTAGGTGTCTGTACTGTAACTGTAGTTGTCTGTACTCTTCCTGTATGCGTCTGTACTGTTCCTGTATGCGTCTGTACTGTACCTGTAGGTGTCTGTACACTACCCGTGTCTGTACTGTACCTGTATGTGTCTCTACTGTACCTGCAGATGACTGTACTTTACCTGTGGTTGTCTGTAGCTGTCTGTACTGTACCTGTATGTGTCTGTACTGTACCTGTGGGTGTCTGTACTGTGTCTGTAGTTGTCTGTACTGTATCTGTGTCTGGGTGACTGTGAGTTGGTGGTAATCCTTACAGGGAGGTGCAGCTTGTTGACTGATCTCATACAAACACTCCGAGAGGAGAGAAGACATGATCTCTATACTAATAACACACGCAGCATCAGAAACTTTCATATGATATTTTGTGTGTGTGTGTGTGGGAGTGTGAAGGTGCTGGCAGACAGGGAGGGTGTGGGAGTGGGTGTCATGTGTGCCAACACTGTTTTCAGGACCTAATGTTTGCCAGTTCAACTCTTTGCTGAGTTACGAGGTACAATATAGCCATGGGTTTGTCTAGGATTGAGAGTGTGAGTAGATAGCAGGATAGCCACACACAAGGTAGTGTGTGGCTGAGGGGAAGGATGAGAAATATGGAGAGTGAACGTGTGATATTACCCACTCTTTTCCTGATGACTCAAACTGAATTCTTCCACTTTTCTATGTTCGCAACATCTATCTGAGACTGCCATTGTTGAAGTCGTTAGTGGTGACGTCAAAATGAAAGGTCATGTACAAAACAAAGTTGTCAGTGATTGTATCATCTCTAACCAATCAGAGTATCAAAGCCAATGACAAATTTCCACAACACCACTTTACCCACATGTGTTCTGGCTTTGTCCCAACCCATCGGTTTCTGGGACCAATCAGAGCGTTTAGAATGTGTTTGCGTTCTAGAAATCATCGGGGAGGTACTCAGATCCAGACTAATTGCAGAGAATAAACTTACAAACAACTTCTCCTAGCCAGTCTCTCAACCACAACTCTTTCTGTTCCGCCTTCCACACGTTTTTACTCTGTATCCGGGCCATTTCTACATTTTGAGGGGAACTGAGGGGGAAATAAACAGCTTCTAGTCATAGTGGGTGTCATATGTGTCAACAATGTTTTCAGAACCTGTTTGCCAGTTCAACTCTTTGCTGAGTTACGAGGTACATTAAATGGCAATGGGTTTGTCTAGGATTGAAAGTGTGAGTAGATGTGTGTGTGTGTATGTGTGGTTGAGGGGTAAGCTGAGAAATCTAGAGCTTAAATGTGTGATATTGCCCAGCACTCATTGTTTCCAATAATGTCAAGGCACCTTCTGTTCAACTTCTCCTAACCAGTCTCCCAACCACAACTCTTTCTGTTCCACCTTTCACACATTCTTACTCTGTATCTGGGTCGTTTCTCACATTTGAGAGGAAGTGATGGGGAAATACCAAAGACTACAAAATGTCCACCCTGTTTGATTTTTGTGATGTTTAATTGATACAACTTTTATTTGAGATTTACACATTTGGAGCAAAAGGAATCACAAGCAAAAATCAAATCTACATTTCATTCCGAAAACCTGTCCCCTCTGTTCGGCCCTCTATCCTTTGCTTTGCACAGTTGACTATTTCAAAATGTCTAAAGTACTGAATGGCGCTGCCCATGCTAAAAGAGCTTTTGAGCACTAGAGTCCTCTATCTATCTCTATGAGAAAGCCCCCAGGGGCATGTCAAAGCAGCCATTAGTGCACATATATAAAGATGAGTCAAAGATTTTCTACCTCCATGGTAGAAACCTAAATATCACTTGAGCTGTGTTCGAATACTCATACTAACACCGCATTAACCCTACTATTTGTGACGTGAATTGAGTATATAGTATGCGTATTGGTCATAGTATGGATATAGTTAGTATGCCAAAAGTTCCCGGATGTCGTACTAAATTCGCCAAAATATGAAGTATACAATGCAGAGGACTGTTTCCGTACTTTAGGGCCCATAATGCAATTCTTCAGGAAATGGGCATGGCTTCACATCGTTTTCCGATATGAAGATAATTGCGGACAAAATGCAGCCGAAGTACGAGAGGGGATACAAATTCATTGCTTTAACTAATTAAGACAAACATTAAGAAAATGTTGAGCAATGTAATAAAGTAATGATTTTTCAAATAAGTTACTTTACATGTTATGTTGGCTGACAATTTGTTAGCTATGCTGTCCTTGCGAACCATATTGCATATCATTACAGCAGTATGCTAGCTACCTACCTACCTAACGTTAGTTGGCTACTAACTTATACATCAAACATGCCAGTATATTAACTATAGGCTAACTAGCTAACTACCCAATGTTTATTGACTTGATTATTCCCATCATTCTTAGCTTAGCTATATGGTACAGTCGTTGTGCGTTCTCAATGGACATTTGGGTGCTTTCATGAATTCGCTCTGGCTATCTACTCTGACTTCAAAGGATCCCTTCTGAGTGGTGCCTAGTGTGCTTATGTCTGCATAACGAGGAAGTAAAAAAAAATAAAAATTGCAACTTCGGACTATTTCTGGTCTAGTGTTTGATGACAGCAGAATACACTGCCCAGCCGTACACAATTAGAAAGAGCAGTTTCTCATGATTAAAATGGTGTCCAATTAAAAAATAAAATCTAAATATACACATTACAAGAAATTTGACTTAATAGACAGACATACATACAGTGGGGCAAAAAAAGTATTTAGTCAGCCACCAATTGTGCAAGTTCTCCCACTTAAAAAGATGAGAGGCCTGTAATTTTCATCATAGGTACACTTCAACTATGACAGACAAAATGAGAAAAAAAAAATCCAGAAAATCACATTGTAGGATTTTTAATGAATTTATTTGCAAATTATGGTGGAAAATAAGTATTTGGTCACCTACAAATAAGCAAGATTTCTGGCTCTCACAGACCTGTAACTTCTTCTTTAAGAGGCTCCTCTGTCCTCCACTCGTTACCTGTATTAATGGCACCTGTTTGAACTTGTTATCAGTATAAAAGACACCTGTCCACAACCTCAAACAGTCACACTCCAAACTCCACTATGGCCAAGACCAAAGAGCTGTCAAAGGACACCAGAAACAAAATTGTAGACCTGCACCAGGCTGGGAAGACTGAATCTGCAATAGGTAAGCAGCTTGGTTTGAAGAAATCAACTGTGGGAGAAATTATTGGGAAATAGAAGACCACTGATAATCTCCTTCGATCTAGGGCTCCACGCAAGATCTCACCCCGCGGGGTCAAAATGATCACAAGAATGGCGAGCAAAAAACTCAGAACCACACGGGGGGACCTAGTGAATGACCTGCAGAGAGCTGGGACCAAAGTAACAAAGCCTACCATCAGTAACACACTACGCCGCCAGGGACTCAAATCCTGCAGTGCCAGACGTGTCCCCCTGCTTAAGCTTGTACATGTCCAGGCCCGTCTGAAGTTTGCTAGAGAGCATTTGGATGATCCAGAAGGAGATTGGGAGAATGTCATATGGTCAGATGAAACCAAAATATAACTCTTTGGTAAAAACTCAACTCGTCGTGTTTGGAGGACAAAGAATGCTGAGTTGCATCCAAAGAACACCATATCTACTGTGAAGCATGGGGTGGAAACATCATGCTTTGGGGCTGTTTTTCTGCAAAGGGACCAGGACGACTGATCCGTGTAAAGGAAAGATTGAATGGGTCCATGTATCGTGAGATTTTGAGTGAAAACCTCCTTCCATCAGCAAGGGCATTGAAGATGAAACGTGGCTGGGTCTTTCAGCATGACAATGATCCCAAACACACCGCCCGGGCAACGAAGGAGTGGCTTCGTAAGAAGCATTTCAAGGTCCTGGAGTGGCCTAGCCAGTCTCCAGATCTCAACCCCATAGAAAATCTTTGGAGGGAGTTGAAAGTCCGTGTTGCCCAGCAACAGCCCCAAAACAACACCACTGCTCTAGAGGAGATCTGCATGGAGGAATGAGCCAAAATACCAGCAAGTGTGTGAAAACCTTGTGAAGACTTACAGAAAACATTTGACCTCTGTCATTGCCAACAAAGGGTATATAACAAAGTATTGAGAAACTTTTGTTATTGACCAAATAGTTATTTTTCACCATAATTTGCAAATAAATTCATAAAAATCCTACAATGTGCTTTTTTCCCCCTCATTTTGTCTGTCATGGTTGAAGTGTACCTATGATGAAAATTACAGGCCTCTCATCTTTTTAAGTGGGAGAACATGCACAATTGGTTGCTGACTAAATACTTTTTTGCCCCACTGTATATTTCCCTATAGTAAACAATGGGACAACCTCAGAGTTCCATGAGTAATATTTTGTTGTTGTTTACATTTTAACTACAAACAACGTGTCTCATTGCCAACAATAGCAAAGCAGGCATTGTGACTTAGAATGTTCGGAAGGCGAGTTGGTGCTCAATAGAACTAATAGGAGCTGGCAGGGTGAAAAATGCCCTAAAATAAGGCCTGTTTTTTTGTGATTACTTCAAAACTACGGCAAGCAGCTGGGACATATAGTAAAACTATGAAACTGAGCTCCATGACAGATGTGATGAACTAGTTATCAGAAAAAAAAGCATGGTTAAAAATGTCATGTGTCCAGCCTATTACAGTCACCAACACTCTGGATAACATGAACACTGCCGAACCAGGTCTGCTAAGGCCTAAAATGGTCAAAGTGTACTCATTTGTGTCTGGAAGTAGCTAGCAAGCTAGCCAACGTTAGCTTGGGTTCCATTGTAAGGTCAGAACACTCAAATCAACCCTACTCCTTGGCCCGGGCGTCTAGTGTGTGCTCCAAGTGCCAAAAACGCTCTGAATTCACAAAAGGGACAATCTGACAACACTCTGAATTTACGAGCGCACTCTGGCACTGAATTTAAGAACACACCCAAATTCGTAAAATGTCTAACAAGTCATTTGTTATGCTAGCTAGCTAGCGGTTGCATCGCAACAGCATCAACTTCCGGTAGACCGGTGAAGAACTACTACGCTCAATTGAAAGGATACTGTTTGTTTACAGTATGCTAACATGAACTAATAGTATATACTCATTAAGTATGTAGTACACCGTATGTTAGCATGGGTTTTCAAACACAGCTTTGGCGCTTGCCCCAGTTTACTCTATTTACAAAACGCCGACAAGGTGAAGTTTCCTTGGCTGCAAAACACCAGTTTCCACTATTTTCCAAAAGACTACATCGTATTACGAAAATTGGTGGAATTCGCCTCCTTACACGAGAATTACGTATTGAACGGCACTCAGATATGCGAGGCTCATTTCAGCAAATAATATTTTCGACTCAATACACCGAGAGATTGTTGTGGGATGACGCGGTTCCTACGATTTATCCCAGCGATAGCCCGAGCAGAACCGATACTTCTTCACCTTATGTTAGCCAAAAGGACGAGAAGAAGCAACACAGACCGAACCAAGAAGTTCAGGATAGACCACGCATGGATTATTCTGTTATCCAGAACAGCAGGGAGCCGAAACGGTGAGTAGAGAGTTAATGATGGAGGCTACGTCACGACAACGTGCTGAGCGTCACTTCTGATAAGCCAAGGAAAGGCTCCCGAGGAAAAACTGTTACATTATAGCAGATTTTTGTTATTTCATCAAATTATTCCGCAAAATGTAAACGAACAGCAATCAGGCATCGTCTATCTGGTCACGGAAATATGGAATGTGTGTTTCATTGGATTTTTGAGAATTGATAGGTGAGTTAAAATGTACATTTTCGAACGAACTATGTGCTATTGTTTACACAGTAAACTAGCTTGAGTTCGGCTAAATCTATTTGGGAATGAACTAGCATACTTTCACTCTGTGAACATGACTGGAATTATGCCTCTACAATGTCGGATGTGAATCTAGATTAAGCTAGTGTCAAATGTTGACAACTGCACACTCAATGTTGTTAGTGACATAGATTTCCTGATGTACAGATGTGCAACAATGCTAGCTTGTAAAACATTTTATGCATTTGGACAACTGTTAAATTACGTTGTCATTACTGATGTATTGTACTTCTGTATTACATACATTCAGTCTTATTCAAATAAACAACAATCAATCATTAAAATGGCGAGTTTTTCACTCCCCTCTGTGTCCAGTGAGCTCCAGTCAATGGATGCCGTGGTGGAGGTTAAGGAGTCAGAGACAGCCATGGCGGGTTTTGAGGAGTCAACGGAAGCCACAATAGGCGTTAAGGAGTCAATTTCAGCCGCCATGGACGTGAAGGAGTCCATGTCAGCCATGATGGAAGTTAATGAGTCAGAGTCAAAAGAAGCCGTTGTGGACATTAAGGAGTCACAGGGAGCTGTTATGGAACTCAAGAGGCAGTCTTCCTCCTCTGGCAGCCAGGGGCGGGACAGAGACCGGGAGTCGGACCGCTATCTCCAGCACCTCCAGTGTCCCCATTGTCTGCTCCAGTGTAAGAGCCACTGCAACTACCTCATCCACATCGCTAAGATCCATCCAAGCCGCCTGGATGACACGCCTGTGGGTCGCCTGGGCAACGCCATCTTCTACCAGCGGACGGCACGGCTGTTCCACTGCAGCGTGTGTTTCCACACGGCCAGGGAGTTCCCTCGCCTCTACGACCACCTGCTCACTTGCCACTGCCTCTCTGGGAAGGGCAAGGGTGAGGAGGGAGAAGGGGATGAGCGTAGGGGGGAGGGGGGAGAAGAACAGGAAGGTATCAGTGTAGATGTGCTTTCAAAAGACAGTAGTCATCCTCTCAGTGAGCCCAAGGCAGAAGAGGAGGATGAGGACAAAGGAGGAGCGAAGAAAGAGGAAGGTCGGAAAAGAGGACTAGAGGAGATGGAGGGAGGCGAGGATAACGAAGAGGACTCCCGCTCAGCCGGCAGCCCCATGAAACGAAATAGAAGCTCTACGGCAGGCAGTGAGGAAGATGATCATGATGAAGAGGAAGAGGAGCTACAGACCAACAACAACAAAAAAAGTGACAAACACAAAAAGCAGGAAGAGGCCTTCCTGAACAAATATATCCAGCGCCAGGGGGGTCGCTACAACTGTCGCCTGTGTGGCAAGCGCTCCAAGATGAAGGGCCATGCCATCCACCACGTGAGCTACAAGCACGACGTGCCCAAACCTTACTGCTGTAAAGAGTGTAGCAAGGCCTTCATACTAGAGTATTCGCTACTCAACCATATCTACCACAACCACAGACAGGGCATGTACCGCTGTCTCTTCTGCCCCTTCAGCTCTGACGTGGTGTGGGGCATAAAACGCCATGGCAACTGCTGCAATGCCCGAAGCGGGGAGGAGGGGGAGGGCAGCAATGGAGAAGAGTGATTGGTTAATGGTTGCTAACACATACTTTACCTTGATAATCAGGAGAAGGAACATTACAGCCAGGCCTACATTATCTAGGTTCTAGAATCTCTTTGCATTGTGCATCTACTAGGCTAGTAACCCTAGGTACAGTAGATTCCACTGTCACAGAGGTGTAGATTCTCAGTGAAGTATGTATTTACTTCCTCTGTACACACAGTGATGAAGAATGATGTACTTTGTCATTCTGTTGACTTTTCCTGATATACGTCTGTGGAGCAGATGGACTCAAATGTAGAATATGTACTTTGTGAACTCGCAAACAGCGGTAATATGTACATGACAGCAGTTGAGGACTCATAATGCTACACAATGAAACTATCAACTGACAAAACATGTTTTTTGTGTATTTTTTACCTGCCTTTGTATTATCTTTATTACTTGGGATGTGTTTGTATCTTGGAAAACAATACAATAAAAAGAATACACATTTTAGGTAGAATTTAGCTGACTTCTTCTGCCATAGAAGTCGAGACACACACCCACACCTGCAGCACAGGAGGTGGGAAACAAACAGTTTGCATCCTGTGCTGCAGGTGTGTGTGATTTTGGGCTGTTCCTTACACCTCCACTGTGATTTCCTAAACTAACAACGGCTTTTTGTTGTGAGTAGGCTACAGCAGCGTCTCACAACCCATTCTTGTATTTCATACACTGAACAAAAACAAACGCCACATGTACAGTGTTCGGTTTCATGAGCTGAAATAAAACATCTCAGAAATGTTCCATATACACAAAAAGTTTATTTCTCTCAGATTTTGTGCACAAATTTGTTTTCATCCCTGTTAGTGACTATTTCTCCATAGCCAAGATTATCCATCCACCTCACAGGTGTGGCATATCAAGAAGCTGATTAAAGGCATGATTATTACACAGGTGCACCTTGTGCTGGGGACAATAAAAGGCAAGTTCTGTCAAATAACACAATGCCACAAATGTCGCAAGTTTTGATGGAGTGTACAATTAGCATGCTGACTGCAGGAATGTCCACCAGAGCTTTTTTTCCAGAGAAAGGAATGGTAATTTCTCTACCATAAGCTGCCTGCAATGTCGTTTTAGAGAATTTGGCAGTATGTCCAACCGACCTCACAACCGCAGACCACGTGTAACCACACCAGCCCAGGACCTTCACATCCGACATCTTCATCTGCGGGATGTCTGAAGGCGTGTGTGGTGGGTGCTGAGGAGTATGTCTGTCTGTAATTAAGCCCTTTTGTGGGGAAAAACTCATTCTGATTGGTTTGAGCTTGGCTCCCCAGTGGGTTGGCCTGGCTGCCAAGTGGGTGGGCCTATGCCCTTCCAGGACCACCCATGGCTGCACCCTTACCCAGTCATGTGAAATCCATAGATTAGGGCCTAATGAATGTATTTCAATTGACTGAATATCTTATATGAACTATAACTCAGTAAAATATTTGAAATTGTTGCATGTTGCAAATATATTTTTGTTCAGTATATATTTTGTATTATATTTTGTATTAAACAGTGATATGAGAGGACACTACTTTTGCATAGTAGTAAGATGTGTATTTCATTTAAGAAAAGGGAGTAAAGGTACAGTAGGTGCTTTCCTTTCTGTCTCCACCAACTGTTTTGTTCAGCTACAGTATTTTCCTTTGCAGTGACACAGATAGTGCCTTTTCACCACACGTGTCAACAGCATGCACCCTGGTACACTACAGGCATATGTTCAGTTCCTTAGTGGTGAGTGATAGCGAACCAACATCATTGTCATTGGGCAAGACACAGAACAAATAATTTCTACCACATTTCCTGTGTGATATGGCTGATTACCCACTTGAATGTAGCAGCACTGACAGTGCGCATCACATGTGCATAAAGGTAAGTCACCAACAATACATTTCATTAATCAGTTTAGATTTTACAGATCAATGTTCTTCCATGGAGATGTTAGCTTAAGTGTTATTTTTAATTCTTGGTCACAGTTGTATTTCTATAGTTGTTAAATCACTGACACTAGCTAGTTTTCCATCCGATTGGCGACAGATTTTCATGCGAATTCATGCGCATATAAATCATATTTTTGCTTATTTAAACAAAAAAACTGTTTTTTTCTTATTTTTTTCATAAAACCATTTTGACTTGTTTCAAATAAAAACGCTGTGCGTCATGACGTGGTGCACATAAAAATGCCATTTGCGGTTAAATTCCCGTGTACCGAATAAAAAATACAAGTTAAATTGGTTTCCATCACATTTTTAACTCTACTGGTGGGTTTCTCACACAATTGTTTGCCTTATATAGTGAGTGTGCCCACTCTGGTATAGGCACATGCGCGACAAACATCTTTCAAACTGGAAACACATATCTCCCTCACTAGCTTTAAGCACCAGCTGTCAGAGCAGCGCATAGATCACTGCACCTGTACATAGCCCATCTAAAAACAACTACCTCTTCCTCTACTATATTTATTTATTTTGCTCCTTTGCACCCCAGTATTTCAACTTTGCACACTCATCTACTGTCAAATCTACAATTCCAGTGTTTTAATTGCTATATTGTATTTACTTCGCCACCATGGCCTATTTATTGCCTTTACCTCCCTTACCTCACCTCATTTGCTCACATTGTATATAGACTTATTTTTCTACAGTATTATTGACTGTATGTTTGTTTTACTCCATGTGTAACTGTGTTGTTATATGTGTCGAACTGATTTGCTTTATCTTGGCCAGGTCGCAGTTGTAAATGAGAACTTGTTCTCAACTTGCCTACCTGGTTAAATAAAGGTGATACAAATATAAATAAAATATCCAACAGCGAGCAGGGCGCTGTTGTCTAGAGCGCCGCATGTATAGCCTACATGGTAAGATTATTATGGACAAAAAAAATCAAGATTATTTTTATTTGTCAAACGGCAGAAAGGATCATGTTCAATGCACTTTTTAAAAAATCGGTGCTGGATTATGGTGATATTGTCTATATGCAGGCCTCAGCAAGTACCTTAAAAACTTGACACAGTGTATCATGTTGTTTGAATACTAGTATGAAAATCTGTTGCCAAGTGGATGGAAACCAAGCTATTGAAATCAGAGCGGAACATCAGATTGAGGTTTCATCTCAATGACCGCATACATTGCCTGGGAGATTTTTTAAAATAACAATTCATAAGCTTCACAATGCTGCTTCACAGCTCTACACCTATTTCAAGCTATCTAAATAAAACAACGTTTTTTTTTTTTTTTACATATGCACAGGGTGCAGCGTAAGTGGTAAAGCAAGCTTCCTCGACAGTAAAAAAAAAGTGCTAAAAAATAAAATACTACAGTACCAGTCAACTTCTCGTTCAAGTTTTATTTCAATTGTATTTTTTTGTGCTATTTTCTACATACATTCTACATCCGCCTATGATGTTGTAGGTTTTCACTCCAACCCTGTTACTGGAGAGCTACCGTCCTGTAGGTTTTCACTCCAACCCTGTTACTGGAGAGCTACCGTCCTGTAGGTTTTCACTCCAACCCTGTTACTGGAGAGCTACCGTCCTGTAGGTTTTCACTCCAACCCTGTTACTGGAGAGCTACCGTCCTGTAGGTTTTCACTCCAACCCTGTTACTGGAGAGCTACCGTCCTGTAGGTTTTCACTCCAACCCTGTTACTGGAGAGCTACCGTCCTGTAGGTTTTCACTCCAACCCTGTTACTGGAGAGCTACCGTCCTGTAGGTTTTCACTCCAACCCTGTTACTGGAGAGCTACCGTCCTGTAGGTTTTCACTCCAACCCTGTTACTGGAGAGCTACCGTCCTGTAGGTTTTCACTCCAACCCTGTTACTGGAGAGCTACCGTCCTGTAGGTTTTCACTCCAACCCTGTTACTGGAGAGCTACCGTCCTGTAGGTTTTCACTCCAACCCTGTTACTGGAGAGCTACCGTCCTGTAGGTTTTCACTCCAACCCTGTTACTGGAGAGCTACCGTCCTGTAGGTTTTCACTCCAACCCTGTTACTGGAGAGCTACCGTCCTGTAGGTTTTCACTCCAACCCTGTTACTGGAGAGCTACCGTCCTGTAGGTTTTCACTCCAACCCTGTTACTGGAGAGCTACCGTCCTGTAGGTTTTCACTCCAACCCTGTTACTGGAGAGCTACCGTCCTGTAGGTTTTCACTCCAACCCTGTTACTGGAGAGCTACCGTCCTGTAGGTTTTCACTCCAACCCTGTTACTGGAGAGCTACCGTCCTGTAGGTTTTCACTCCAACCCTGTTACTGGAGAGCTACCGTCCTGTAGGTTTTCACTCCAACCCTGTTACTGGAGAGCTACCGTCCTGTAGGTTTTCACTCCAACCCTGTTACTGGAGAGCTACCGTCCTGTAGGTTTTCACTCCAACCCTGTTACTGGAGAGCTACCGTCCTGTAGGTTTTCACTCCAACCCTGTTACTGGAGCTAGCTACCGTCCTGTAGGTTTTCACTCCAACCCTGTTACTGGAGAGCTACCGTCCTGTAGGTTTTCACTCCAACCCTGTTACTGGAGAGCTACCGTCCTGTAGGTTTTCACTCCAACCCTGTTACTGGAGAGCTACCGTCTTGTAGGTTTTCACTCCAACCCTGTTACTGGAGAGCTACCGTCCTGTAGGTTTTCACTCCAACCCTGTTACTGGAGAGCTACCGTCTTGTAGGTTTTCACTCCAACCCTGTTACTGGAGAGCTACCGTCCTGTAGGTTTTCACTCCAACCCTGTTACTGGAGAGCTACCGTCCTGTAGGTTTTCACTCCAACCCTGTTACTGGAGAGCTACCGTCTTGTAGGTTTTCACTCCAACCCTGTTACTGGAGAGCTACCGTCCTGTAGGTTTTCACTCCAACCCTGTTACTGGAGAGCTACCGTCTTGTAGGTTTTCACTCCAACCCTGTTACTGGAGAGCTACCGTCTTGTAGGTTTTCACTCCAACCCTGTTACTGGAGAGCTACCGTCCTGTAGGTTTTCACTCCAACCCTGTTACTGGAGAGCTACCGTCCTGTAGGTTTTCACTCCAACCCTGTTACCGGAGAGCTACCGTCCTGTAGGTTTTTAGTCCAACCCTGTTACTGGAGAGCTACCGTCCTGTAGGTTTTCACTCCAACCCTGTTACTGGAGAGCTACGGTCCTGTAGGTTTTTAGTCCAACCCTGTTACTGGAGAGCTACCGTCCTGTAGGTTTTCACTCCAACCCTGTTACTGGAGAGCTACCGTCCTGTAGGTTTTCACTCCAACCCTGTTACTGGAGAGCTACCGTCCTGTAGGTTTTTAGTCCAACCCTGTTACTGGAGAGCTACCGTCTTGTAGGTTTTCACTCCAACCCTGTTACTGGAGAGCTACCGTCCTGTAGGTTTTCACTCCAACCCTGTTACTGGAGAGCTACCGTCTTGTAGGTTTTCACTCCAACCCTGTTACTGGAGAGCTACCGTCTTGTAGGTTTTCACTCCAATCCTGTTCCTGAAGAGCTACCGTCTTGTAGGTTTTCACTCCAATCCTGTTCCTGAAGAGCTACCGTCCTGTAGGTTTTCACTCCAACCCTGTTACTGGAGAGCTACCGTCCTGTAGGTTTTCACTCCAATCCTGTTCCTGAAGAGCTACCTTCTTGTAGGTTTTCACTCCAACCCTGTTCCTGAAGAGCTATCGTCCTGTAGGTTTTCACTCCAACCCTAATCTAGCACACCTGAATATAATAATTAGCTAGTTGATAAACTAAATCAGTTTAGTTACAAATGGGGTTGGAGTGAAAACCCTTCGAGGGTTGGAGAGCCCCTGTACTCGATCAGGGTTTCTCAAACTTGTTCCTGGCCCCTTGGGTGCACATTTATTTTTTTGCCTAGCAATACACAGCTGATTCAAATAACCAATTAATCATCAAGCTTTGATTATTTGAATCAGTAGTGCTAAACACTACACGGCCCCCTGGACCGAGTTTTGGAAACTCTGTACTAGAGAAATAGGTCAATAGCATGTAGAATACATGTAGAATACATGTAGAATACATGTAGAATACAAATAATATGTCAATAGGAAAAAGTAACTAACTTCACCTCAAGCTGTTTATGACAGTACATTTCCTGTTCCAATTTGTATTTCCACATACACAGATGTGAAATAGGCATGATGGAAAGACCCATGTGAGCATTACAATAACTTCACCCCTTAAGGGAACATCAGGGGCTTTCTCCAGTTGTAGTCACAGTGTGAATAGTGAAACTAGTATAGTGTGAGGGGAAAACATTGTTCGTCTTTCACATGGATGAATTGGCATCACACTGTTTCTGCATTCAACAACACTACTCTCTTGTTGCCTAACCAATATCTTTCACTTCCTCTAACATAGTGTGGTTTTGGTGTATTCAAATGAAATATATAACACTCTCCTTTCTTCCCTTATCATTCCCAGTGATGCTTGTACACCAACCTAAGTGACAGGAGTGGTCACCCTGGTCAACTCCCCCTGTTGATGTGGTCAAGTTACTGTTGTGGTCAGTCACAATGAACATCTCAGTAGAGGTGGCCAGAGGGGTCAACAATGCCACCCTGGAGATGCTGGTCAGTCCTGTGATGACCGTGGCTGTGCCTGTTATTTACCTGTCTGTGTTTGTGTGCAGTACCCCCTGCAACCTGCTGTCTCTGGTAGCGCTGCTGAACGTCCATTACAAACGCCACACTCCCACGTCTGTGTTTGCCATCAACCTGTCGCTGGCAGACCTGCTCTACAGCGCCTTCCTGCCCCTACAGGTGAGTCACTGCCACTACAGGTAACACAGCGCAGTCATGCTGTAAGTGCCAAGTACAGGGTTGTCTCTGACACTCTGGCACCGGTTACAACTAATCTGCACTGTAATTGCTGTCACATGTCACAAAGTTTCCAAATAAACTTTTCCGTTCTAGTTGGACATAGCTAATATTTGATGACCACTAAGCCCATCTCTCTCTCTCTCTCTCTCTCTCTCTCTCTCTCTCTCTCTCTCTCTCTCAGGTGTTGTACCACCTGTGGGGTAATGACTGGCCGTGGGGCGCTGCCCTCTGTGGCCTCACCACCACAGCCCTCAACTGCAACATGCATTGCTCTGTCCTCACCACCTGTGCCATCGCACTCGAGCGCTACTGCGGTGTCGTACGCCCGCTACGCACCAAACACTGGCGCACCGCCCGGAGAGCCACCATCACCTGCGTCCTCATCTGGGCATTTGTTCTGATTACTCAGACACCCTTGCTCCTCCGTGACCTCACCCTCCGGGTCGTCGAGCTAAACATCACGACCTGCTTCGACGTGCTTCCACGTAAACTGTTCATTCACCAATCAGTAGCCTATCTCTACTTCCTAGTTGTTCTGCTGATGTTCTACGTGTTACCTTTAGTCGTCCTGGTCAGCTGTTACGTTGCCGTGGCCAGAGGCCTGCACAGGTCGTTGCCGACGGCAGCTGAAGGCAGTGATGGTAAGATGGAAGTGTTGTCAAGGCGACGGGCTCAGACCACAGTCACCTTGGCAACCCTGTGCTTTGTGGTGTGTTACCTACCAACCATCACCCTTCATGGCCTGCACGTAGTCTTCCACACCCAGGGCAAGAGCCTGTACAGATACTATAAACTAGCGCTCAGCATCAACAGCCTCAACTGCTGCTTTGACCCGTTTGTGTACTACTTTGCGTCGAGGGAGTTCCGTCTGGCTCTGAGGAGGCTGCTGGGGCGGTGTGTCCCACTGGGAGAGGGGGAGGAGCTTGGGACCTCTGAGCTGGTGTCCATGACTGGGGAGCCTAGGGAATCTAAGGGCCACTACTAGGCCGTAGTTGATCACTAGATAGTCATGCTGGAATGGACTCAGTATGCAGATGCCATAGCAAAAGACCCAAACTCTATTTTGTTATTTTATGGACAGACCCTGTGTGGTCTTCATTATAAAGCAGTTTATGCAATTGATGTCAATGCTAATTTTTATAGTTATTCTGCCTTCATTCCGTTGACATTTATTATTGAATAAATCATAGACATGCATCATCTTGGTATCAAGTGAGTTTATTACTTAGGCATTGATAAGTGCACAAAAAGGCAGACTAATCACACTACTGTAATATACTGACGTAATCAACACAAGAAATGCCCGTTTCAAAAGCCTGAATGCCAGTTAATGTTAAATGAATACGGACAGTAGAAATACACCACATTACAATGAAATAAATAGAAGGAAATACATTCAGTGAAGGCCACTTTGAAAAGGATGGGCCAGTGGGGTCTGTTTTGTCTCTGAGAAATATTATTACATACTATACTTTATACAATTCTCCAATGGTTGAAACATCTGGTTTTTCATAACCTTCATCAGTGGCGACAACAACAACAACATGTTTAGCCTTCAAAAAAAATGTAATGCTTCATAATTCATCAGCTCTGCATTCGTCAGGTGTATATCTTGCGCTGCTACATTTAGAAGGTACAAGTTGCTACGTCGTCAAGCTTTTTACACCCCGGATCACAATAATGTAACAAACCTCAGAAGTAAAGCACATACACTAAAGCTTGGGTTTTATGAATAGTGATGATGGCTCAAAAAAGCACATCTTTCTTCTTCACTCTGAGAAGCATTCTCATTCTCTCAGAACATCTTTCTTCACTCTGAGAAGCATTCTCATTCTCTCGGAACATTTTTTGTCGCAGTTGCTGAGAAAGGATAGGACGATGTATGCATACATACATAAAAATACACGATCACACATACTAGATCATATGCTTGAGTATGTACATACCAAATAAAGCTATTCATGTACAGTATTTATCCTCATACACACTGAAGTACTGGTGTGTGTGATGTCACACCACGAGGAAGACTAAATATGGGCAAAATATGAATGTTGTTTCAAATTTAGCAGCAGGATGACTGATATCGCTGGTCACATCATTTTCAGGAGGAGATTGTGTGCTTCACCAAATGTATCAGTCCATCACAGCAATATAGTTTGTGTTCATTTGAAATAACACCTCACTTTTTACAAAAAAAACAAAAACATTTGAGTGCTTTCATTTATTTGAGTGTTTTATGTTACGCTTATTACGTTCTCATTGCAGTGGGTTCTAACCAATCAAATTATATTACGTGTATCGTTCCCAATTGTGCTCCAATGCATCACAAACAGGCAAATGAAAGTGTTCTGTGCTTTTTAGACTGAACAATGAAAGCTTAAACTGACCACCTCCCAATACTCCATCTGTATGTGAGGACAGCGATGTGTTGTGTAAAGATCTGCTCGTGGAACAGGAATCATTGAACATCAACAGTAACTATTTGAAGAAGAATACCTTAAAGTAACACATGACTGGATTAGTATCCCTCAGACTTAATGTCCCTAAGAAGAGACATCCTTTCCATTGTCTTCACACTACAAGTCAAATACACACACTTTCCTCTTTTCATACACAACATTTTACTTTATACCTTTCATGCATTCTCAAAGAAATATGGTATTTCCCCCTTAATAGAGGTGTAAAGATGACCTCTAAAAGGTACAGCTGTGAATCAGTGTCTAGTTTATAAACAGAGCGATAGACAGATGGCTGGGTACAGCCAGTCTTAAACACTGTGAGCAGAGCAGGCAATGGTGTTAATATCGATTTCCTGTAAAGGCAGGCAATCACGGTGGGTAAGTGTCAGTGTTCTGTACAGGAGGACTGTATCACTGTCCGTTTCTGCTGCCAGATCTCATCGGCTCAGCCCAATACAGCCCTCTATCCTCTCTAATTACCCTTCATTATCTCGCTATACAGTATCTCTAACTCCTCATCGCAGGCAGTGTAAAGAACACATCTTCTTTGACGCAGATGCCAGGAATGAGACGATCTGAAGCCATACTACTGCTGTGTCCACTAGCATCTATCTAACTATTCCTTTTAGAAGGACTGGAGCATACACATCCATCAAACCACAGAAAACGCTTTAACATCGCCATACGTTGTCTCAGCCGTCCGTCAACATACGACCCCTATAGGAAAACAATCAACAATAAACTCAATCCTTTCTTGACAGATTCAACATTTCTGTAACCATCACAGCCAATTCAGGAAAAATCACTGTCCATGCAACTGGACATGACACATGCCCATTAACTACTGAATGCCAATAATGTCAATGTTTGTATAATAATGTTCCAGAATTGACTGGTATTGAAATAAGTCCCATCCCAGTCCATCTCTGGTGAGCAGTGCCTTAGTTCCGTTTGACCAGAGGCCTCTCTTCTCTGACATGGTGCCTGGCGCTTCTCTTCTCGGCCCTCCCCTTCTCCCTCACCTTCCTCAGCCTGCGTGGGGGCGGTGTCCCCCTCGACTCACTGTCCTCCTGTGCACTGGACGTGTCCATTCCGTCCCGCTCCTCAGGGATATTGGGAATGGCCCCGCTGCTCCCGTCCAGAATGTTCCTCAGGTAGGGGTCTTCAGGGGTGCAGGTGGCAGTGGTGCCGCTCTCACTGCTGCTCAGGTCCTGCTCCTCGCTGTAGCGCCCTCTGCTGTGGTGGGGGAACGAGCCTCGGATGGAAGGCCTCTCTCGCTCCGCCTCCCTCACACTCTGCTGGGGCTCATTCATGTCCACGCCAGAGTCCAGACTGGTGTCGTTGCTGCTGGGGGGCCGTGGGTGGCGTCCCTGGAGCTCTATGATGGAGTGGCGGACCGAGGCGGCTGGTTTCCCATCCAGGGAGACGAACCAGGCCCTGGGGTGAGGCGACGAGGCCTTGCCTCGGGTCAGCTCCAGGAGTGTACGCTCTGATATCCCCTGGAGTTCACTGGGGCCCCCCATCCCACTGCTGAAGGCCCTCATTCCAGCCGCCTCGTTCAGAGTACCGGGGACGGAAACGGAGGACTCCGGGAGGCTGCTGTAACGGCCCCACGCCCCAGGATTAGAGGCTGGGCCTTGGGGAGTGGTCTCCAGGGCCTGGGGCTGGTCCTGGCCGCCCTGCTGGGGGTTGGCTCCCTGGGCATGGTGGGGGTTCTTGGGGAGGGTCTGGGTGTAGCTGTCATGACCACCCTGCTCAGAGTGGGAGTGGGTGTCATAGGCTCCTCCGTTACGGGGGAAGGTGGCCGACTTGCAGCCTGATCCTTGCTGCTCCCCACCCTGGCAGCTGAAGCGCTCCGGGGCCTGGAGGATGGCCACAGGCTGGTTGTAAAGGTGGAGCAGCTGAGAACCTCCACCCAGGTGGGCTCTGTTCTGCTCCTCTCTGGACCTCTCCCTCAGCCTGGCCACCTCCTCACTGTTGATGTAGTGGTGTGATGCCTGGGGTCCCTTGGTCCCGCTCCCCACATTTTCATACAGGAGGGCGGACCCACGCCCGGGGTCCTCCACATAGATGTTGTAGTTGGCTTTGTTGTGCCTGGGGGTGGAGGGGTCACACTGGACGCTGCGCGAGGCCAGACCGTGGGCTCTGTCTCCGGGGTGGAAGGACATCATGGCATGGCCCTCCTCCATGTGGGTGGAGGTGGTCTGGTCCTTCTTCAGAGCGGACCGCTTCGAGAACCGTGCTCTCCTCCTCGGCCCACGAGAGGAACCTGAACCTCTGCAGATGACAGTCAACACAGCAGGTTGATTGAGAAGCAGAGAAGGTAGTCAATACCCAGTGGGTCTTTTGGGGGATCTTTGTTATGTGTACGTTTAACTTCATATAATCAGCATTTGTGTCAATAATTTGTAGAACAATCCTGGCCATTCAAATGTTTTCAATTGTATAACTTACTGTAAACATTTTGTACAACCCCCTTCGCCCCACACACCCCCATCTGTGATATTTCCAGCTGCAGTTGACACACAATCAGTAACGTTAGTTAATTAGGTTGGTCTCTTACCCACATTGACACAGCAGCACAGCCAGAAACCCCAAGACTATAACCAGAGTCCCACCCAGTATTCCTACGAGCAGGTAGGTGTGGTAGGAGAGGAATTCCATTGAGCTGGCATGGCCCATATAACCTAGACAGGTATAGACAGAGATGAGTTGATTGTATTAGGTTGATGGTGGTCAATATGTTCTCCAGGATAGTAAGACATGTTTGAAGACAATACTGAGAGTGAGACTCCATCATTTAGTTCATTTGTAACATTCAATTCACGAAAACTCCATTTTGGACCGTTATAATCGTTATACCGTTAGAGGAGGGTAGGGGTGCAGCGATCCAGTAACCCAGGTGAGAAGCAATGTAGGTCCAGACCAGATGATCTCCAACCATCTTCACTATCCCCAGACCCTGGTTCTCCCAAGCACCTGGAAGACAAGACATTGTGAGGAAAATGTATAAAGTAAAACTTGGAAGACACAGGCAGATACTTCCAGTTCCACAAAGTAAGTGAACACAGGAAGTATTTTGTAAACAAAGCCTTTGAACACGTTACAAAGGTAGTTCCAGTCCTCGTCCTTCTGTTGCACTAATAGCTATATTCATAAAGAACAGGAAGGCCTGGACACTGTTTATGCTCCCAATTCTCACCTCTTTATTGACAACGTTTCGATCCAAACCGGATCTTCATCTTCGTTTTGACCAGACGAAGAGCCGGTTTGGATCTAAACATTGTCAATAAAGAGGTGAATTGAGAGCATAAACAGTGTGCAGTTTTTCCTGTTCTTTACAAGTATTCTTTATTAACCCAGCGCCTGCTGTATGTTTTTAAGGACGTGTGTATGACCACAATCTTCTCTAGTAGCTATATTCCCCACCTGTCTTGGTGTTGAAGTCCCAGGCAGGGAGGGTGTCCGAGGGCCTCAGGTTGGTGGTGTGTGCCAGGGGCAGGGAGATCTGGATGGGGCCTTTCACCTGGACCTCCTGACCACCAGAGTACAGCAGAGTGCTGACCGCTGCCATCGCCCGCAACTCAACACTCCTGAACACTGAACACACATACAACAGTGGAGGCTGCTGAGGGGAGGACGGCTCATAATAATGGCTGGAAGGGAGCAAATGGAATGGCATCAACCACCTGGAAACCATGGAAACCATGGAAACTATGTGTTTGATGTATTTGATACCATTCCACTAATTCCGCTCCAGCCATTACCACGAGCCCGTCCTCCCCAATTAAGATGCCACCAACCTCCTGTGACATACAAACACACGGGAGAGAATTACAACATGTCCAACGTTTTAAAATATGCAGGCTCTACAAACACTACATCATTAAAGAGGAATAGTTTTCAGCAAATGAACAGGGCTACTTCAGCTCAGAATCTTGAAGTATTCCTCAATCTTGGAAGTGTTCAATGCTTACTTTCATGTATCAATACCACCTCACATTACCATTAGTTGGTGCACTGCACTCCATGTATTCCATTTGCTGAGCCCACCTGACTTGTTGTGAATGATGCCTGGGGTGCAGTTCACACAGTCCTTGCCTAGGTGGCGCTGTGGCACGGTCAGGTAGGCCATCACTGTGGAGGTGTTACTGCCGTCAGAGAGCATCAGGTGACTCTTGGGGAACTGAACGCTGGGCTGGTAGGAGATGTCTGTGGAAATAAGAACAAAGCTCTACCAAAGCACTTCTGCCACAGTAGACTCAAATTGTTCAAAGAGTAAGATGTTGCATCACATTTAGGGTTATGTTGAAGTGACAGTTTCCAGATGTGTGCACATACCAGGTACCTTCCCAGTGATGAGCACGGAGTCGTCAAACAGCCAGATGTTGCCTTGGTTTTGAGGGAGCAGCGATAAGGTCACTGAGGAGAATACTGTATACACATGAGGTCATGTCAGGTGACATTCCAGTCAGGAACTCACTAGACACTATTGACATGTACTTTCAAAAGGGTCTCTTTGTAGTGTCATGTCCCTGTACTTCTACAAAGACACCAGTAGATGGCAACATTGAAAAGGGCTTTTTATGGTCCTGCGTGTAAGACTAGAGAGAAGGGAAGTGGCTTTTGATGACGCTGAGCATAGCTTGTACTACCAGTCACCTCTCTCTCAGTTCTTTCTTTGCCCCCTCTCTCTTTATCTTGCTCTGTTCTCTCTCTCTTTATCTTTCTCCCCTCCGCTCTGCCTTATTCGAGAGAGAGAGAGAGAGAGAGAGAGAGAGAGAGAGAGAGAGAGAGAGAGAGAGAGGAGAGCAGCCCTAAGAGCAGCAGTCTCCTCTTACTAAATACAGCATGTCTAAATGGTGGTCAGAGTCCCCTTAACATCTTATTCAATACAGCTGCAATTAGCTGACACTAGATATGACATGGTATTATGGTGTTACATTTCAGCACAAAACGCTTGCCTCAGACTCGCTGGCTACACGTTCTATACATAGTGAGTGCATCCTGCTTCTGAGAGTAAGAAATCAATACAATTAATGCAGTGTACGGCATTAAATTGTGCTTTGCTCCAACGCAAAAACAAAATAAACCCTGATGCTAATGTGCTATGTGACACAGTAGGTGAACACCTTATTTTGCTCATTGTGTCAAATCAATGCTTTAAAGGAAAGGAAACAAACAGCTATATAATTTAGTAGTTTGGGTGAACTATCCCAGTTTAAACTCTAGAATTTAGCCACACCCGACACCCATAGGTCAGCTGGTTGGGTGCTTCTCAGGGGCTCCTCCAGGTGGGGTCAGACTGTCACAGTGCTACTCACTAGGTCTCTTGGTGGTCCTCCAGGGCAACAGGGTGAGGACGTATCCCTCCATGCTAGCTACAATGGTGAGGCTGAGTCCCAGGCTGTAGGGGACCCTGAGCAGCACCTCTCCCTTCTCCCCAGTCAGGGCCTGGCTACTCAGGGTGTGGTTGACAAACACCCCCACCTGGGCCCCGCCCAGGCGCCGCCGGGTCACCTGATCCTTCACCAGGACCCTCAGGGCAAAGGGCGGCTCTGGGGAGAACAGGAAACAGGAAGTGAAACAGAGGAAGTGAGGAAGTTTGTGTATTGCAATGACAAAGTAATATTAAACCTTTGTTTGTATGGCTGATTTTCTACACTAGAATTGCAGAACATTAATGTATGTTCATAGAATGTACCAGTGCAGAACATTAATGTATGTTCATAGAATGTACCAGTGCAGAACACTAATGTATGTTCATAGAATGTACCAGTGCAGAACACTAATGTATGTTCATAGAATGTACCAGTGCAGAACACTAATGTATGTTCATAGAATGTACCAGTGCAGAACACTAATGTATGTTCATAGGATGTACCAGTGCAGAACACTAATGTATGTTCATAGAATGTACCAGTGCAGAACACTAATGTATGTTCATAGAATGTACCAGTGCAGAACACAACCTTTGTGGTGGAACAAATCATTTACAAAGCCACATACAAAGAGACAAGACTACACTAAAAGACCAAGGAGGTGTATTTAAAGGTGTTTTCGAAGGTTTATCTGAAGGTGTATGCCGGTGTGTGGCTTTGTGAATGCAGGGATCCCATTCAAACAGTCTCTCCTCAGATTCAGTGGCAGCTCTATGAATTATCTCAGGAACCTTAACTGCACATGAAAATGTGATGAGAGCTGAATCTGTGAGAGGTAATGAAAAATAGATCAAAGTGCTGTAGCATCTTTGAGTGGCCTTGTGCGTTGCCAGTCGACATTCCCTCCCCCACAACACATGCACGAACACACACACACACACGCACGCACGCACACACGCACGAACACACACATACACACACTTCATATGCACAGCACACACCCCTGCCCCACCAACACACACACCGATGCTATTGGCCAGGTCCTATTTAGCATACAAGGCTGCCCCGACAAATCAGCAACAATGATCAAATGTAGCCTGTTTATAGACTACAATCTGTTTACTAATCTAATCTGATCATAGTTACTTGTGATAATAACTCTAACTAAGATGATGAGGCTTAGTCAATTAAATGAAGGACTTCTGAAGCAAGGCAATGGTGAAAAAGATATGGTGTGAGTGTGCTGTACTAAAGGATTAAAACCCTGATCATTACAGGCACAGTTTCACTCTGGCCATACTGATAATCCCCTAATCTCGAAAACCTTCAAATGAAATCATAACACTAAACCCGATTAGCTGCCAGGGGAATCTGAGGGGACAGACTTAGATTGCAGTGAAAGTCATAAATCTTAGTAAAATACTTTATATTGAATGCGTAGGATACTCTACAATACGCGAAGATAAAGTTGGTAAAACCGGTGTGCATAGGTTTACTGATAACCGTTCAATCATTGTGTACATTGTTTTAAAACATCATTGTATTTCTGCGAGGCGTTTGTATGCATTATTGTTGTAGCCTATGTTGAGTGAGATAAATACACAAAATATCATATAGGTTAATATCATCATCCTATATCGTCCTATATGATATTATCAATGAGAAATTATTATCAGTTCCGTTATCATGCCCAATGTTTTATTCTCTCCACACTGAACATTTCCTCCCCACCATTTTAACATGCTGGACAGGCCCTCAAACCCGCAGCCCAACCCAAATATACCGCAAACATCTCCTGTACCTGGTGTTAGGACAGACGGAGTCTGAACCTGAGAAAGGGCCGTCTGGCCGGTGATGGATCCGTCTGGGACAGTGGCGATGGCATTGTCCTCGGCGGCCAGCAGCGTGATTAGGCCGCCGAGGACACCACCCTCCGGCGCCGCCCTCACGACACCATCCCCGCAGGAGATCACAACCAGCGAGAAAAGCAGGCACAGGCGGTCCGCAGGCATGGCGAGAGGGAGCCGCGAACCAAAGACATAACTGCGCGAATTGAGACAGAGAAGGAGGAATGGAGGCCTAGTCTCGCCGCTTTCTTTGTCATGGAAACCTCATGGTGGAACGGAGGCAGGTAACCTAAGTATGCACAGAAAGCAGGCAGGCTGGTGGTGTTGACGCGCTGGTGCTGATGCTGTGTTTTCGGGGCGTACAACAACAGAGACGGGAGATGGTGCTGTTACATCATAGATAAAACTCTACAATGCCCTCTGTCGGAAATATATTTTTGTACATAAACAAAAATATGGTAGCCTACACATGTTATACATTGATGCCAATTAAAGCCACACTCTGTCAGATGTGCACAATGTAATTGTGCCCAACGAGCGGAACAATTTAAATAGAGCAAATACATCCCATGACATTTTCACAAGCAAATAGCAGAATATGTATATGTAATGTCGCTATTGCTCATGGAATGACATTCCATGACTGCAACATTACTTTAAAACAATATTATTTGAAGATAAAGCCTAACCTACATTGTATACAAAGTTATTTTATGAGGAAAAACAGATCCCTAAACAATGGAGTAGGGGCTCCCGAGTGACGCAGCGGACTAAGGCAGCATTGGAACTCAATGCTTGATGCTTCACTACCCTGGTTCAATTCCAGGCTGTATCACTACCGGACGTGATTGGGAGTCCCATAGAGCTGCGCACAATTGGCCTAGTGTTGTCAGGGTTTGGCCGGTGAGAGAGAGCAGGGTCAAACTCAACGAGAAAAAGCCGCATCAGAATCTTTTCTTTTTCAAAAATGGATATTTCTATTGGTAGTTTAAATGGCTGTGGAATCTTTGAACGGAAGACATAAGCTCTGTGCAACTAGTAGGCCTAGAAAAGGTGATACCATCTCAATCAGTGTCAGAACTATGGCCAATTTCACCCTCTCCTCATATATGGAACCAGTTAAGATTTAAAGAAGTCTATTCTAATATTCTGTGTTTTGCTTTGTTTTTGTTGTCATTTAGCAGACCATCTTATCCAGAACGAATTACAGGAGCAATTAGGTTTAAGTGCCTTGATCAAGGGCACATCGATAGATTTCTTCCCTAGTCGGCTCGGGGGTTCAAATCAGCGACTTTTCAGTTATTGGCCCAGCACTCTTAACTGCTAGGCCACCTTCCATCTTAAGGAGACAGCCCACTAGAGGGAAGACTGGATGAACATCCACAAAATCCCAGTCTCTTCTCCTTTTAGAATCTCTCCCAGTCTGCTGCCTTCCTTCTCTGATTGAGGGATTGTGTCCCAAATGGCGCCCTGTTCCCTATATAGTGCACTACTTTTGACCAGGGCACATAGGGTCCCATATGTAGTGCACAATATAGGGAATATCGTGCCAACAGTGTGCCATTTGCGACAGAACCAGGCAGTGTCATGTCCGTCCACAACAGTAGCCTAATCAGTGAAGAGGATGGCAGTTAAACAACTGTTATGGGTTAAATGAATAGCTTATCCAAAAGGCTCAGTGATGTTTTTGATGTCCCTCTCTCCCAGTTGCAAATGGCTTTGAATGGGACATATTAAATTAAATACATTTCTTGCAGATATGGAAGATAGGGGGGATATTTGTATTTTCTAAACAATGCATAGCATAGCATAGCACTCTGTCATTATTGTGGAAACACAGTCCTGTTTGATAAATAGCATCAAGGTAGTTCTGCTGATGCTGATATTGTTGTTGTTGGGGACATTGGACCTTTTTTAGCCCATTCAGCAGTGAGGACCATGATATTTATGGGCTATAACTTGGACTATAAATGTTATGCTACTATAAAACAAAAATGATTTGCTCATACAGTTCAGGTCCTTTAGACTAATTGACAGTGTTAATGGAGCTTAAATCAGAACAACAAGGGGTTTCCAGTACAACATGCTGCAACATTGTGCAGGTCTATAGTGTGTGTATGGTCCATGATGTACGACCATGACACTCTCAAAAGAAAGCCAGGACTGTCACCAACCACAGCAATATTCTCCCCTTGTCCCCCCTCCCCCACCCACAATCTCCCTCCCTTAACTCCTAGCCACGCCTTTATCCCCATTGAACAAATCCAAGCTGCCTCTGCCTCACCTCCCCTCTATATCTATCTGATTAATGGCTTTCCCCTCCACTGGCTTTAATGGGTTGCTGTGGGCCTGCTGCAGTCCAGACTGGGCCCAGGCTCTGAGGCTCTGAGGCCAACGCTACGTGTCCTCTTATCTGTGCTGCGGAGAATCTAAATGGCTGTTTAGATGATGGATACAGACACAACTTGATTATTAAAGAAAAAGCACCCCACATTACCCATTATTACCTTTAGGCTATAGTGTTACAGATGGAAGTTGTCTGTCATGAATCATCTTAAAGTCATGCTGGTCACCACCATGTTTGGTTTTACCATTGGGTGTATCATACTGCATTTGAGGTTGGTTAAAATAATACGATTTTGTATGTGTGTGTATGTGTGTGTGTCCCAGAGGTGCCAGTCCTTAATATACCATAGTGGTATCTTGTTATTTCCTCTATTGGAAAGCCAGAGGCAAAGTCGTTACAGACTGTGTATTGGATGATAAATAAAGGGTTGATCAATACGGATGTCACCACAGTGCTGAATAACTGACAACCCAGTCTCACAGCCATGCTGAATAACTGACACCCAAGTCTCACCACAGTGCTGAATAACTGACAACCCAGTCTCACCATAGTGCTGAATAACTGACAACCCAGTCTCACCACAGTGCTGAATAACTGACAACCCAGTCTCACAGCAGTGCTGAATAACTGACACCCAAGTCTCGCCACAGTGCTGAATAACTGACAACCCAGTCTCACCACAGTGCTGAATAACTGACAACCCAGTCTCACAGCCATGCTGAATAACTGACACCCAAGTCTCACCGCAGTGCTGAATAACTGACAACCCAGTCTTACCACAGTGCTGAATAACTGACAACCCAGTCTCACCACAGTGCCGAATAACTGACAACCCAGTCTTACAGCAGTGCTGAATAACTGACAACCCAGTCTAACCACAGTGCTGAATAACTGACAACCCAGTCTCACCACAGTGCTGAATAACTGACAACCCAGTCTCACCACAGTGCTGAATAACTGACAACCCAGTCTCACAGCCGTGCTGAATAACTGACACCCAAGTCTCACAGCCGTGCTGAATAACTGACAACCCAGTCTTACCACAGTGCTGAATAACTGACAACCCAGTCTTACCACAGTGCTGAATAACTGACAACCCAGTCTCACCACAGTGCTGAATAACTGACAACCCAGTCTTACCACAGTGCTGAATAACTGACAACCCAGTCTCACCACAGTGCTGAATAACTGACAACCCAGTCTCACAGCAGTGCTGAATAACTGACAACCCAGTCTAACCACAGTGCTGAATAACTGACAACCCAGTCTCACCACAGTGCTGAATAACTGATGACCCACTCTCACAGCCGTGCTGATTAACTGACAACCCAGTCTCACCACAGTGCTGAATAACTGACAACCCAGTCTTACCACAGTGCTGAATAACTGACAACCCAGTCTCACCACAGTGCTGAATAACTGACAACCCAGTGTCACAGCAGTGCTGAATAACTGACAACCCAGTCTAACCACAGTGCTGAATAACTGACAACCCAGTCTCACAGCCGTGCTGAATAACTGACACCCAAGTCTCACCACAGTGCTGAATAACTGATAACCCAGTCTTACCACAGTGCTGAATAACTGACAACCCAGTCTTACCACAGTGCTGAATAACTGACAACCCAGTCTCACCACAGTGCTGAATAACTGACAACCCAGTCTCACCACAGTGCTGAATAACTGACAACCCAGTCTTACCACAGTGCTGAATAACTGACAACCCAGTCTAACCACAGTGCTGAATAACTGACAACCCAGTCTCACCACGGTGCTGAATAACTGACAACCCAGTCTAACCACAGTGCTGAATAACTGACAACCCAGTCTCACCACGGTGCTGAATAACTGACAACCCAGTCTTACCACAGTGCTGAATAACTGACAACCCAGTCTAACCACGGTGCTGAATAACTGACAACCCAGTCTCACCACGGTGCTGAATAACTGACAACCCAGTCTCACCACGGTGCTGAATAACTGACAACCCAGTCTTACCACAGTGCTGAATAACTGACAACCCAGTCTCACCACAGTGCTGAATAACTGACAACCCAGTCTCACAGCAGTGCTGAATAACTGACAACCCAGTCTCACAGCCGTGCTGAATAACTGACAACCCAGTCTAACCACAGTGCTGAATAACTGACAACCCAGTCTAACCACAGTGCTGAATAACTGACAACCCAGTCTCACAGCAGTGCTGAATAACTGACAACCCAGTCTAACCACAGTGCTGAATAACTGACAACCCAGTCTCACCACAGTGCTGAATAACTGACAACCCAGTCTCACAGCAGGAGGGGAACTAAAAAGTCAGTTGTCATCTTTCAGATTGGAGCCGACGCAAATCCCATTTGACATTTTAGATGTTGATTATTCCTATCTGTTGATGTGCGTTAATGTGCGTTGAAGTGAGTCATGCTGGGGGATGGAATGGTAATGAACGCTCTCTTATCGACGTATTAATGGATTGAATACGACATGAGTTGATTGGTGGTTCTAGAAAACTGAAATGTACATTTTAGATTCATCCATCTGTCAAACTTTGGCAGACTTTTCAAATAAGTGTTTGAGTGAACACCTAACCGTTCATAAAACCTGTTATTATCAGAAGTTTATAGAACAAATATGTTAAATAGACGAATAAAAAGAGCTGGAAAGACAGAGGGATTAGGCTGTTTCGGTCTCTCTGGACTGGGTCCTGTCATCACTTAAGACCAATGAACACTGCTCCTCACCTCTCTGGGCAGGTGTTGCAGGAATTAAATTCCTCGGTTTTAATACCTAATTAAAATTAATCACTCTGTCAATTCATAAGAGTTTGTAAGACCCTTATTTGTATAAAATGGGCAGAGTCCAGTCTTTGAAATCAACCAGCTGCGTTTATTCTCGAGAGTACTGCCCATTATACATTTTATCACAGGTTATAAACTGAAAATGACGTCAGCGTTTTCTAAACTGTTCCGTCTCTTCTTGACACTGGTACAAAGGCTGTATAGTTCTCAAGCCTTCCCACATCGTCTAGAGCCAAGGTCAGCCTGTGTAGATAAGCATTCTAGTCTGGCGATATAGTTCATTCATTTCTACCAAGGAACAGACAGTCATTGTTCTAATTCTTGATTATATTTACACACATATTCAGTACTAGGATTAAAAAGAAAATTCATACATATACAGTAACATAATAGTATTCTGATTAGTCAGTCCTGATTGAAATGTATACATAATTAGTCATTATTGATTAAAAAAAATTCCCTTAACAGCAGGAAAGTCATCCAATCAAAACAAGGTCCACTTTTACTCAAGTGGGAGAGAGAACACATTTTAATCTTGGCGAGGATTGAATCTGTCACAGTGATCCGTGAAGGTGAGGTATTATGGAATAACTCTGACTGATGAAGATGAGAGAGACAGAAAGAGAGAGAGAGGCAGAGACAGGGACAGGGACTGAGAGAGAAATATAGATAGGCTAGAGAGAAAGAGAGAGACAGAGAAAGAGACAGGTACAGAGAGAGAAATATAGATAGGCTAGAGAGAAAGACAGAGACAGAGAGAGAAAGAGACAGGGACAGAGAGAGAAATATAGATAGGCTAGAGAGAAAGACAGAGACAGAGAGAGAAAGAGACAGGGACAGAGAGAGAAATATAGATAGGCTAGAGAGAAAGACAGAGAAAGAGAGAGAAAGAGACAGGGACAGAGAGATAAATATAGATAGGCTAGAGAGAAAGACAGAGACAGAGAGAGAAAGAGACAGGGACAGAAAGAGAAATATAGATAGGCTAGAGAGAAAGACAGAGACAGAGAGAGAAAGAGACAGGGACTGAGAGAGAAATATAGATAGGCTAGAGAGAAAGACAGAGACAGAGAGAGAAATATAGATAGGCTAGAGAGAAAGAGACAGGGACAGAGAGAGAAATATAGATAGGCTAGAGAGAAAGACAGAGACAGAGAGAGAAAGAGACAAGGACAGAGAGAGAAATATAGATAGGCTAGAGAGAAAGACAGAGACAGAGAGAGAAAGAGACAGGGACAGAGAGAGAAATATAGATAGGCTAGAGAGAAAGAGACAGGGACAGAGAGAGAAATATAGATAGGCTAGAGAGAAAAACAGAGACAGAGAGAGAAAGAGACAGGGACAGAGAGAGAAATATAGATAGGCTAGAGAGAAAGACAGAGACAGAGAGAGAAAGAGACAGGGACAGAGAGAGAAATATAGATAGGCTAGAGAGAAAAACAGAGACAGAGAGAGAAAGAGACAGGGACAGAGAGAGAAATATAGATAGGCTAGAGAGAAAGACAGAGACAGAGAGAGAAAGAGACAGGGACAGAGAGATAAATATAGATAGGCTAGAGAGAAAGACAGAGACAGAGAGAGAAAGAGACAGGGACAGAGAGAGAAATATAGATAGGCTAGAGAGAAAGACAGAGACAGAGAGAGAAAGAGACAGGGACAGAGAGAGAAATATAGATAGGCTAGAGAGAAAGACAGAGACAGAGAGAGAAAGAGACAGGGACTGAGAGAGAAATATAGATAGGCTAGAGAGAAAGACAGAGACAGAGAGAGAAAGAGACAGGGACAGAGAGAGAAATATAGATAGGCTAGAGAGAAAGACAGAGACATAGAGAGAAAGAGACAGGGACTGAGAGAGAAATATAGATAGGCTAGGCTAGAGAGAGAAAGAGACAGGGACAGGGAGAGAGCGAGAAAGATAGACTAGAGAGACAGGGACAGAGTGAGAGAGAGAAAGACAGACTAGAGGGAAAGAGACAGAGAGAGAAAGAAAGACTAGAGAGAAAGAGAAATAGAAAGACAAGAGAGACGATGAGATACAGAGACAAAGACAGAGATGAAGAGATAAAGAGAGAGAGAAAGACAGAGTGTGAGAGAGAGAGAGAAGGTCAAGTTATCAATGTAGGAGCGTAGTGCCGGTGTGAACACAGACCAGTTAAAGGTCAGGATCGCTTGTTGCTGTCAGTTGTCTGGGATTGTGTCTGCGATATGAGACAAGCATTTTTGACACGTTGTCAGGGAGATGCACCCTAACAAACCTGGACAGGGTGTACAGGCCTCAGTCAATGCTAAACTAAATAAACTATCAGTTTGACAATATACTATGTCTTTAGTCATTTAGCAGACAACTTACAGAAGCAATTGGTTAAGGTGCCTTGCTCAAGTGCACATGCACAGATTTTTCACCTAGTCAGCTCAGGGATTTGAACCAGCAACCTTTCGGTCACTGGCCCAAAGCTCTTAACCACTAGGGTTTACTGTAACCTTGTGAAAAATCCCAGACTGTCATCTCAAATGAAGTAAGCATACTGTAACACACCTGTGCTAAAAAACTCTTAACCTTTGTACCCAGGTTCAAGTCCTACCAGAGAAAGAGAGAGCCTCCTTGAGATGAAGAACCACTGGCTGTGAATAACTACAGGGGAAAGCGCTCTGAAAGCATTCTACTTTCCCTCCACTCCCCTCCTGTTCTCCAGGTGACAGGAGAGGAGGAGTATAGTAGGAGTCAATTAAATTAGTAACCTTGAGCCTATGGTGGTGTATGAATTGTGACCACAATAGTTCATAAGGAATGGACTGTGTGTGACCCTTGCTTCTCATAGCAGAGGTCAGAGGTCAGCCTCTGAGGTGACTTCAATCACAGACGCTGCCAAGAAAGAACCATTTGCCTCCCAAATTAACGCAGAACTAGAGGTGACAGATTATGAAAAGCAAATGTATTTCTTGTCTTTGTGAACTATTTTGAAATGCCCAAAACAGGGGAATTTGAATATCTGGTGAGGACAAAAACGACGTACACAAATTAAGCTTATCTGAACATAAGTCCACAATGGGTAGGACAAGCAGAAAATCAGGTTGGTCACAGCTGTCAGACCAAATAGATATGACAAGCATGACTTTTTTTGCACAAAAGCATCATTGCCTTTCCAGGCCACTTTTGCACCTGCTCTGGTGTAGCAATGAAAGTACTGTAGAACTTTCCTTGTGTTGAAAACATGTATCCCTGATGAAGCCTGATGAAGACCTTTGGGTCAAGACTTTGCACAAACAATGGGAGCATTCAGCAGTGTGTGGTTATTACTTACTTCCTGATTTTTATTTAACTAGGCAAGTCAGTTAAGAACAAATTCGTATTTACAATGACGGCCTACACCGGCCAAACTCTCCCCTAACCCGGACGACACTGGGCCAATTGTGCGTCACCTTATGGGACTCCCGATCACAGCCGGTTGTGATATCGCTCGGGATCAAACCCGGGTCTGTAGTGATGCCTCTAGCACTGCGATGCAGTACCTTAGACCGCTGCGCCACTCATGATCCCATTTGCATGTACTCATGGGCCCAGCCGGTTTCCGCTCAGTGCTTATTCCACTTCTATGAAATCTAGAGGTCTATCTATACCTGACAAATAAATCCACAAATCCACAAAATTAGCCAGGAGTCACAGTCTAGACGGGTTGGCTGACAACGTCAACAAAAATGATGTGCACAGAGCATTGAGGCTGAAGGCCATGTGGTCAGATTGCTGTAGAAACAATGACAAGAAGCTGCCATGTAGGGAATCGTAGGTGTCTCTTTTCAGCTAGTTTCATCTTGTTCTTGATGCCATGTCTATGCTAATACGGCAAAAAATGTGAGAGAGAATAAAGTAGACGGCACGGGTCAAAATGTTGATTTATGACCCAATGTCCAGATGACGCGTCCACCAGGGTGTGCCGTCTATTCCCAGAGTTTACGGGGTAACCGATGCTTTCCTACATGAACTGAAGGAGGCGATCTACATCCACGAGAAACTCAAAGAAATCTGACACACCCTGGTGGATGACAACAAATACAGGGAAGCTGTGGTGGCTGATGTGATGACTTTCTGGCTAAATAAACCCCAAGAGACCGAGTGACAATTTGTTATTTAGATGTAAAGCAATGGGTAACTATGTGTATACGATGTTAGAGAGAATACATACATTTTTTCTTTTGAGAGAACTTACAAATGTTATGCATCAAATTATTGAAAATAAAGTGAACAATGTATCGTTCTACACAACACAATTCCTGGGTTAATGTAGAGCGTGTGCTGAAAATGGAACAAATCATGAATCATGTACGACATACGGACGAGAGTCTATAATGGACACAACTGGTATCCCGTCTTGGGGATGATTCTGAAGAACTAGAAACAACTTTGTCTAAGATTTGACTTTATTTGTTTGAAACACCATTTAATTGTAACATGTATCATATTTGTTGTTTATATACTTATATAGCGGATGTGTGTGTTTTAAAAATTCAGCGACACAAGCCTGTTAATCTAAACCAAATATACAGGGTGTTGCATTGTGATCGTTGAGAAAACGGGGACATGTATCCTGCAACGAATTCTGAATTGTCTGTATACGTAATACATCATGTTTTCTTGAAAATAAAAATTCTAAAATTAAAATGAAATGTTGTCGTTATTTGAAAGTGTCTCATTAACGTTATTGTACCTCAGAGAGGCAAGAAGGATGGCAGAGCAGATGTTGAAAAACATTTATTATAATCCCTCTAACCCCGGGTCTTATGGGGGTAAGGAACGTCTACAGAGAGATATAGCTGAAGAAACAGGTATCCGGTTAAGCGCTGCTAAAGTGAATGAGTGGTTATCAGAGCAGGATGCACACACTCTACATAAACGTGTAAGAAAACCATTTCCAAGAAATATAGTTTTTTCTACCCAACGCATGTCTTGTTCTGGACTTTATTTATAATGCGTCTGCCACATCCAATACGGACATTCCTGCTTCATAGATAGCAACCATAAGGGCAATAAAACTGGGGGTGTGGGGCCATACTCTTTCAAAAGTTCAAACACAGACCCCCCCAGTTCAACCAGGTCCCTAGACATCAATCAGCATGACAAATTCAAAGGAATAGATGCAATATAGATATAAAATAACACACCCTCTAACACGTGACAACAGGAACAGGATGTCGTGGCTGGATGCCCATATTTGGGCATGTACACGTCATCTGGACATTGGGTCATAAATCAACATTTTGACCCGTGCCGTCTACTTTATTCTCTCTAATGTGCTAGCTAGTTAACTAACAACTGTAACGATGAGGGAAATCCTGGCTGATATCTGGTCACATTAACATAGCCAGTTCATCAGCTCATCATGATGGTTCATCATGTTCCTAACTGAATGGGCTATGTAGAGAAACAGAATAGGCTCTGTTCACAACACAAACAGACCCCACAGAGCCCCAGGACGGCAGCACCATTAGACCCAACCAAATTATGAGAAGGCAAAAAAAAAACTATTTGACACACTGGAAAGAATCAACCAAAAAACAAAGCAAATTGGAATGCTACCTGGTCCTACAGAGAGTACACAGTGGCAGAATACCTGACCACTGTGACTGACCCTAAACAGAGAGTACACAGTGGCAGAATACCTGACCACTGTGACTGACCCTAAACAGAGAGTACACAGTGGCAGAATACCTGACCACTGTGACTGACCCTAAACAGAGAGTACACAGTGGCAGAATACCTGACCACTGTGACTGACCCTAAACAGAGAGTACACAGTGGCAGAATACCTGACCACTGTGACTGACCCTAAACAGAGAGTACACAGTGGCAGAATAACTGACCACTGTGACTGACCCTAAACAGAGAGTACACAGTGGCAGAATACCTGACCACTGTGACTGACCCTAAACAGAGAGTACACAGTGGCAGAATACCTGACCACTGTGACTGACCCTAAACAGAGAGTACACAGTGGCAGAATACCTGACCACTGTGACTGACCCTAAACAGAGAGTACACAGTGGCAGAATACCTGACCACTGTGACTGACCCTAAACAGAGAGTACACAGTGGCAGAATACCTGACCACTGTGACTGACCCTAAACAGAGAGTACACAGTGGCAGAATACCTGACCACTGTGACTGACCCTAAACAGAGAGTACACAGTGGCAGAATACCTGACCACTGTGACTGACCCAAAATGAAGAAAATCCTTGACTATGTACAGACTCAGTGAGCATAACCTTGCTATTGATAGAGAACAGCATAGGCAGACCTGGCTCTCAAGAGAAGACAGGATATGTGTCCACTGTCCCCAAAATGAGGTGGAAACTGAGTTGCTCTTCCTAACCTCCTGGCAAATGTATGACCATTTTAGAGACACATATTTCCCACAGATCACACAGGCCCACAAAGAATTAGAAAACAAATCAAACATTGATAAACTCTCATATCTGTTAGGTGAAATACTGCAATGTGCAATGTGTGGCCCGTTGCCATGAGAAAAGGGCAGGAAGTGGAGCACAAACTACATTTTAAATACCACCAATATTTATCTGTTTATCTTCCCCCACTATTCGTACTAAAACAATTTGTACATTGCTAAAACACTGTTCGTAACTGATAACATAACAATAGGAATGTCTTTATCTTTTTCAAACCTTTTTGAGTGCAATCTTTACTTTCAAATGTTTTGTTGTTGATGTTGTTACATTTGTTTCTTCTCACTTTTTGCTAATTATTTATTTCACTTGCTTTGTCAATGTTTCCCATGCCAATAAGGGGCTTAGGTGCGTTCAACAAGGGAAATAGTTTGCGAGAGCTGGCTAACATTAGCTAACATATTCCATTTGTTTTGTGCTAGCGGTGACCGTCAGAGAAGGTCAGCGAACGTAAGTGTCCGTTTCAGATCTAAACTGCCGCTAAAAATAATCAAGTGGCCATGTAGACTTTCTACTATATTTAGTAGGAGTAGCTAAGTGTCTTCCAGTTTGACTATTGACTCTAAAAATGATCATGAAATTGTTACTCTGGCAACATGTTCGCGTGCAAACAAAAGCCTTGTTGAACTCGCCTCTGGTCTCTTGTGGTTCTGTACCAGGTATGGAGGATATTGGGTTACCATGACATCAGAGAAAATCTAGAATATTCACTGTCATTATTTACTGGCCTGGTTTAGGTGATGGACAATAGAGTAAAGCCTGCATCATAACATGACACTTTTACCATCTGTCATGTGTGTACAGGCCTATATGGTTGACTGTTGATAGACTGGTTGTGAATGACATAGTAAACCTGAAATAGGTTCAACAAAGGTGAAATAGCTTGCTTCTATTATAATGATAGCATACTGACTCTGCTCTCCCTGTGGAATCCGTCCTCTGCTCTCTTCTAGGGGTCTATCCACTATCCAGTGTCTTAAGGAAATGGAGAGATATCATGGCCAGGTTGAAATATGGACCTGATGGCAATAAGAGACAGATCATTAGATCCCCAGTGATAAGTGGCTCTGTACTGCTTCAGGTTACTGCTTCAGGGTCTAGTTGTGTAAGTAGCTGTGCAATAAGCCTCCATATCTCTCTGCCTACACTCTTAGAAAAAAAGGTGCTATCTAGAACCTAAGAAAATGTTCTTCAGCTGTCCCCATAGGAGAACCCGTTGAAGAACCCTTTTTTGGTTCCAGGTAGAACCTTTTTGAGCTCCATGTAGATCCCTTTACAAAGAGGCTTCTACATGGAACCCAAAATAGTTCTACCTGGAACCAAAAAGGGTTTTTACATGGAACCAAAAAAGGGTTCTCCTATGGGGACAGCCGAACAAACCCTTTTGGAACCCTTTTTTCCAAGAGTACTCAAGTAGGTCTCTGACCTTTACCTGTGTGCACTGCACACCCTGTGCAATGTGTCGTCTGCCAAGTTAATCTACATTCATGAAAGCAAGGATGTTGATGGAAAACCTCATTGCTTGCCACAATCAATGGACACATTTTTTATTTTTTATTTTAGGACCCAGGGCTAGTGGCAATAATTTGAGTGCAACAGAACTTTAATAAAATAAATGTCTCACGTCCTCATTGTGGTGTTGTGGTATTCCGTGCTCTGCGCAACTAGCCTGCTACCTAACTGAATACGGTCTTGGTGTTTTCCATTCATTGAAATGTATTGCTCATATGGGTGTGAATGTGGGATTGGGAGTGGCTGTTCTGGAGTGAATTAGAGACACTGCACAATCTTTCAGAGGCGAGCCAGACAAAGCTGGAATTCACTGTAAGGAGAAATGATCCCATCTTTCTCTGTGATCTAGCTCGGGCAACGAGATAAAATGCATATCTTAAATCATGCACGTCGGCTGCAATGGAGATAATATTTTTGAGAACACACCTTGAACTCTCCTGATCTACTGTTGATATTGTTATGCTAGAAACCTGCAGATTTATGATACGTCTCTGCACAGCTAACACTTAGTTTGTCTCAATTGACACATTCTTGAAGCCATTTTACACCAAGGTGCAGCCCTTTATCAATGTCAACATACAACACTTAGTATTCAGAAAGGGTCTTCAAAAATCAACATATCATCTCTTTAGTTTCCCCTGAGCAAAAGTACATAAACATGTCTTCAGTATTTGGCGGAAAGTCTATTATGTGGAACACAGGCCTCATTAGTGTGTGTGTGTGTGTGTGTGTGTGTGTGTGTGTGTGTGTGTGTGTGTGTGTGTGTGTGTGTGTGTGTGTGTGTGTGTGTGTGTGTGTGTGTGTGTGTGTGTGTGTGTGTGTGTGTGTACATATGTGTGCCTTGTGGGAATTCTATGAAAACGGCACCTTAAAAAACAGTACGTTGTCCATTCTGAAATCACATTTATTTTCAAATCAAATGTATTTTATTTATATAGCCCTTCGTACATCAGCTGATATCTCAAAGTGCTGTACAGAAACCCAGCCTAAAACCCCAAACAGCAAGCAATGCAGGTGTAGAAGCACGGTGGCTAGGAAAAACTCCCTAGAAAGGCCAAAACCTAGGAAGAAACCTAGAGAGGAACCAGGCTATGTGGGGTGGCCAGTCCTCTTCTGGCTGTGCCGGGTGGAGATTATAACAGAACATGTTCAAATGTTCATAAATGACCAGCATGGTCCAATAATAATAAGGCAGAACAGTTGAAACTGGAGCAGCAGCACGGCCAGGTGGACTGGGGACAGCAAGGAGTCATCATGTCAGGTAGTCCTGAGGCATGGTCCTAGGGCTCAGGTCCTCCGAGAGAGAGAAAGAGAGAATTAGAGAGAGCACACTTAAATTCACACAGGACACTGAATAGGACAGGAGAAGTACTCCAGATATAACAAACTGACCCTAGCCCCCCGACACAAACTACTGCAGCATAAATACTGGAGGCTGAGACAGGAGGGGTCAGGAGACACTGTGGCCCCAACCGAGGACACCCCCGGACAGGGCCAAACAGGAAGGATATAACCCCACCCACTTTGCCAAAGCACAGCCCCCACACCACTAGAGGGATATCTTCAACCACCAACTTACCATCCTGAGACAAGGCCGAGTATAGCCCACAAAGATCTCCGCCATGGCACAACCCAAGGGGGTTCTAAGGCCCCAAACCACCTATGAAACTAGCAGAATTCAACTTAAAAAAAGATGGGGGCACGCTTCCACGTTACCAACAGAAACAGATGGAGCCCCGACAGGGAGAAATGCACTTGGCTACTGTGAAACAACATGAGTGTTCCCAACCATCTGTAGCAGATGTCCAACATGGAGGATGGAACACAGAGGTCTGTATACCTGGAAATGCCAGATGGGCATTTGGGTCTGGCCCTGTCTATCTGTTCTAGGATGAACCAGGAGGACAGGAATAATGTTCACTACGGCGCTGCAGTGTTGTAACATCCCATTCATTTCAGATGAGAGTGCAGGTCACTGAGGCAATGCCTTGTCAGTCTGACACCAGACCTCACAATGCATTGAAACAGGTAGACTCCAGTTGTTTTTAACACATTTGTGCCCTGAACCATTTATAATCCTGTATGTGCTTTTTGGTTATTGGATTTAGCATGTAACTGTAGCCTTGCCCACCGGAATATAGCATTACAGTCTACCAGTAAAGTGTAAACCCACTGCTCTGTAGGGTGCCTGGTGTTGACTAGGAAGTAGGTTTGCTTCCTGTTGCCTGTGTTTATTTCCACCAAGGTCATTGCTCATAGGTGGGAGAGAACACACACACACACACACACACACACACACACACACACACACACACACACACACACACACACACACACACACACACACACACACACACACACACACACACACACACACACACACACACACACACACACACACACACACACACACACACACACAAGGCAGACCTTTCATCATGTCTTTTCATCAGACCCCTGAAGCTTAATAGGAATCAGCCCACATAAAACAGGCATCAGTCCACATAAAACATGAATCAGTCCACATAAAACAGGAATCAGTCCACATAAAACAGGAATCAGCCCATATAAAACAGGAATCAGTCCACATAACAGGATTCAGTCCACTTAAAACAGGAATCAGTCCACATAAAACATGAATCAGTCCACATAAAACAGGAATCAACCCACATAAAACAGGAATCAGCCCATATAAAACAGGAATCAGTCCACATAACAGGATTCAGTCCACATAAAACAGGAATCAGTCCACTTAAAACAGGAATCAGTCCACATAAAACAGGAATCAGCCCACATAAAACAGGAATCAGCCCACATAAAACAGGAATCAGCCCACATAAAACAGGAATCAGTCCACATAAACATGAATCAGTCCACATAAAACATGAATCAGTCCACATAAAACAGGAATCAGTCCACATAAAACAGGAATCAGCCCACATAAAACATGAATCGGCCCACATAAAACAGGAATCAGTCCACATAAAACATGAATCAGTCCACATAAAACATGAATCAGTCCACATAAAACAGGAATCAGTCCACATAAAACAGGAATCAGCCCACATAGAACATGAATCGGCCCACATAAAACAGGAATCAGCCCACATAAAACAGGAATCAGCCCACATAAAACAGGAATCAGCCCACATAAAACAGGAATCAGTCCACATAAAACAGGAATCAGCCCACATAAAACAGGAATCAGTCCACATAAAACAGGAATCAGCCCACATAAAACAGGAATCAGCCCACATAAAACAGGAATCAGCCCACATAAAACAGGAATCAGCCCACATAAAACAGGAATCAGCCCACATAAAACAGGAATCAGCCCACATGAAACAGGAATCAGTCCACATAAAACAGGAATCCGCCCACATAAAACAGGAATCAGTCCACATAAAACAGGAATCAGTCCACATAAAACATGAATCAGTTCACATAAAACAGGAATCAGTCCACATATAACAGGAATCAACCCACATAAAACAGGAATCAGCCCATATAAAACAGGAATCAGTCCACATAACAGGATTCAGTCCACATAAACCAGGAATCAGTCCAGATAAAACAGGAATCAGTCCACTTAAAACAGGAATCAGTCCACATGAAACAGGAATCAGCCCACATAAAACAGCAATCAGCCCACATAAAACAGGAATCAGCCCACATAAAACAGGAATCAGTCCACATAAAACATGAATCAGTCCACATAAAACAGGAATCAGCCCACATAAAACATGAATCGGCCCACATAAAACAGGAATCAGTCCACATAAAACATGAATCAGTCCACATAAAACATGAATCAGTCCACATAAAACAGGAATCAGCCCACATAAAACATGAATCGGCCCACATAAAACAGGAATCAGTCCACATAAAACATGAATCAGTCCACATAAAACATGAATCAGTCCACATAAAACAGGAATCAGTCCACATAAAACAGGAATCAGCCAACATATAACATGAATCAGTCCACATAAAACAGGAATCAGCCCACATAAAACAGGAATCAGTCCACGTAAAACAGGAATCAGTCCACTTAAAACAGGAATCAGTCCACATAAAACATGAATCAGCTCACAGAAAACATGAATCTGCCCACATAAAACAGGAATCGGCCCACATAACACAGGAATCGGCCCACATAAAACAGGAATCAGTCCACATGAAACAAGAATCAGTCCACTTAAAACAGGAATCGGCCCACATATAACATGAATCAGTCCACATAAAACAGGAATCAGTCCACATAAATCAGGAATCAGCCCACATAAAACAGGAATCAGTCCACATAAAACAGGAATCAGCCCACATAAAACAGGAATCAGTCCACATATAACAGGAATCAGTCCACATAAAACATAAAATACATGATAGAGTACAGAACAGTTCTGGACAAGAACAACATAAGATATTATTACATCAAAATGAAAAGTCATGTATTATCAAGCACCAAATCCAGAGTGATCTGGGCATACTGGATGAGAACATGCCAAAGACTATTCTCATATCATCTGACAGACCTGGAAATGCCAGATGACTTCAATAGTTTGGGACTATAAGGTTCTATCTGCATTTTAGTCAACATGTAGTTATTAAAACAGCCTTGTTCTGTTTAATGTTCTCTACCTATAGAGTAGTATAAATACCCCAATTTGTGTTGTTAAATTAAAAGGAATACAAGATAAAAATCGCTGACACCATTCAAACCAATGAGGGTTTGTATAGTCCCAAGCTCTCGACTTGTAAACGCTGTCTAATGCAGGAAATAAAATGTGCACTTCAACTAGGCCTACTTGTCTTCATGCTGGAGGCCATTTCTTCACAGCCAATCATACAGCTGCTCAATTCACCAACTGTAATAGAAACATCAAATTGGTGCCGATTACCACGTTCTTTCCTCACCAATTTTTATTGTGTTTCATCACAGTGAACATCAGCCCAATATAATTACAAATGGCAGACAGTCTATTGCTCACACAGAGTCAGTGTTCCACTGTCATAAACACAGTAGACAAGAGGCGTTGGGAAAATAGTTTTATGAGTTGGCGTTGGGTCCCTTCTTCTTGCCACATGTTGGCACCACATTCACAAAGTACCTGTTCTATTGCATCCTCCTTTAAGCCATTCTTCTTTTTCTTCTTCTCCTGCTTGTCCACCTTGGAGGTCTGTCCCCTGACCTTCCCCACTCTGGCCAAGGAGCCATTGACTTTGCCTCCCAACAGTCGGTTGTAACCTCAAGAGTGCTGAACTCCAGTGCAGACTGGCCGATCACATCATCGTCCTGCAGGGGTACCCCACAAAGCAAAACCACCTGGTCATCACAGGACAGTCCCTCCAATGGCTCAATATGAGCCTTGATGTTGGCGACAGTCTCTAGCCGAGACACCTCAAAGGTGTGGAGAGTCTGAGCACGCACAAATAGCTGCATGGTCAACCAAAGTCTCACAGTTGCAGTGTAACAAGCGTGTGTTTCGTCTGTATTATAAAAACAGGAAGTGGCAAGAACACGAAAGTCTAATTCAATCAACTCAGCTATTCAGCATTCATGATTAGAGCTAAACACACAACAATGTTCTCTCGGGGGCCGGGCTATTGCTTATTTCCATAAATATACAGACAGGTTTCTCCTTTGCCTTAACATAACCTAATTAATTAGATCAAGTCAAGCAGGCGTTGGTGTGTTGTTGTGGTTCTTGTGGTAAACATGCACATAACAGATGATTAGATTGAATTAAGATCTGTTGCAGGCAAGAACATCAAGGGAACATTGTGAATTAGCGGTCTATCGTTTACCACGTAACCCTCCTCCTGTCTTCCTCCCTCTATCAACCAGTCCCTATACGTGTGTGGGGTCCACATGTACTGCTTAACATTGCCTCAGGGGTCCTCATCTAACATCAAACCCAACTCTGGTGTGCCTGCCTGATGTCCAAATCAACTTAGTTAGATATCATTAGGCACATAGTCCCATTTTATGTTGTTGCAGGACACTTACTTGGCTAGCAGTTGAGGGAACCATCACCATTTAGACACAAACTCTGGATTATAATCGAATAACTCACCCGTGTTCCTCTAAATCAGACCGGATAGGTGAAAGCAATGGGTTGCAAACTCTACCCAGCCATTATCCAGGCCCTCTGTGATCAGCGAGGAGGGAAATTCGACAAGGTCATAGGACAGGAAGATAGGGAGCAAGTTATCCAATTGGAATGTAGCCACAACGTCCGTCCGTTGAGCTGAGATATTGATTAGATCCCAACATTGCTCCTGATTTAGCCCTGGCCGGCACAGCTGTAGCACCCATGTTAGACTACTGACAGGCCATTCATCTGACTGTAAGAGCCTCAACGACCGCTGGTAGATGAGGCAAATGAATAATATTCCTATAATAATAGTCTATTCTCTCCCTTCTCTGTGTTTCATCCTCCATGTATCCTCCAGGGCTGGTAGGACACAGTATCTGAGAGCGAGCCCGGAAATAAAACACTGGTTAAGAGTTCAGACGGACACAGTTGGTTTGTTTGTCTCTTTGGCTGTCAGGTGCTACTGAGGGTAACCTAATAAACTATAGTCAAAGTCATGGGAACCAGTCCAAGTCGTCAGGTCCAGACATAATGTATTGGTGCGTTCAAGACAACTGGGAACTCTGAAAAATTCGAGGTCATATCATGATGTCAGTGATCTTCAGGTTGGAAAGTCGGAGCTCTAGAAAGAGGCCAGAGTTCCTGACTTGGAATTCTAAGTTAGATGACCATTCAAACTATTTTTCCCAGTCGGAACTCATTTTTTTCAGAGTTCCCAGTTGAAGTCTGAGATTTCCCAGTTCCCAGTTGTTTTGAACGTGGGTTCTTGGGCAACTTGGGTTCTGGTAATGATGGTAATTAATGTTTGAACGTTGAGGATTTTACACATTATGCATTACTTGGAATGTGTGTGTATATGCATGAGAGAGAGTGGGGGGAGTCAGCACACCTGACTGCACTGGCTTCTAGAAGGTTCTGTAAATGTTAGTAGAGCTATTTTCGTCACTTTTTAGTTCCATCCCGAAACTATTCACTCGGGGCCTCATCATGTTTTGGAGCATACATGCATGCGACAGTTTTCACCCCAAAGTTTGTATTTATAAAAACTGAACTTGACGTGACAATATGCTTATCCTCCCGTGAACTTTAGACCATGCATACGCACAGTTTCTATTGGTTGAAGTCTTGCATTGCAAGATGGCAAAAGTATTCTAGTAGTAGTAGTAGACTTTTACAAATTGGGAATAAATATATGTCAATCTTATTCATAACAACAACAAAAAACATGTAGGCCTAGCTAAATATAATAACAATATGCAATCCTTTGCCATAGTGAGAAAAATCGAAAATGGATTTATCTCTGCATTCTATAATAAATAGAAATAGACATATATTTCCTATTAGTTATTACAGAATAAATGTCTCACCTTTTCTGACTGATGGTAGTCTACAGGCCTACAACACGTTGGGACAGATTAACATTCTTCATCTCTCATTTAATTGGACCCATGTTACAGTAGTAAAAAGAGAAGCTATTTCAAGGATTCCTATTTTGCTCTATGCGATCTGATCCGAAGCGCAGTTTAACGGTTGAACAGACGGTTCACCTTTTCCATTGACGTTTGTATGCTACGTCGAAGTACTGTAATGTGACATTTGTAGCGTATACAATATTTGATTTATATGCTGAACAAAAATATAAACGCAACATTCAACAATTTTAACGATTTTACTATGTTACAGTTCATATAAGGAAATCAGTCAATCGAAATAAATTCATTAGGCCATAATCTATGGATTTCACATGACTGGGGAGGGTCACACCCACTGGGGAGCCAGGCCCAGCCACTGAGGAGCCAAGCCCAGCCAATCAGAATGAGTTTTTCCCCACAAAAGGGCTTCATTACAGACAGAAATACTCCTCTGTTTCATCAGCTGTTCGGGTGGCTGGTTTCAGATGATACCGCAGGTGAAGAAGCCTGATAGGGAGGTCCTGGGCTGGCATGGTCTACGGTTGTGAGGCCGATTGGACATACTGCCAAATTCTCTAAAACAACGGAGGCAGCTTATGGTAGACAAATTAACATTCAATTCTCTGGCAAAAACTCCCGTGTACATTCCTGCAGTCAGCATGCCAATTGCTCGTGACCTCAAAACTTGAGACATCTGTGGCATTGTGTTGTGTGACAAAATTGCACACTTAAGATTGGCCTTTTATTGTCCCCAGCACAAGGTACACCTGTGTAATGATCATGCTGTTTAATCAGCTTCTTGAAATGCTACACCTGTCAGGTGGATGGATTATCTAGGCAAAGGAGAAGTGCTCACTAACAGGGATGTAAACAAATTTGTTCATTTGAGAGAAATAAGCTTTTTGTGCATATGGAACATTCCTGGGATCTTTTATTTCAGCTCATGAAACATGGGACTGACGCTTTACATGTTGCGTTTATATTTTTGTTCAGTATATAAACATAATACATAGTGTATCATAAACATTGCAGAATAAATTCCTCATCTTTTCTGGCCAAATTGAATTTATATGTTCTGTAGCCATACACCAAATTACCATATACATTTAGCTGGGACTATTAGTTAGGCTATTATAATTTCACAATTTTGCTCTATGCATCCAACAGAGTGAGCGGTTTATAACATACAGTGCCTTGCGAAAGTATTCGGCCCCCTTGAACTTTGCGACCTTTTGCCACATTTCAGGCTTCAAACATAAAGATATACAACTGTATTTTTTTGTGAAGAATCAACAACAAGTGGGACACAATCATGAAGTGGAACGACATTTATTGGATATTTCAAACTTTTTTAACAAATCAAAAACTGAAAAATTGGGTGTGCTAAATTATTCAGCCCCCTTAAGCCACCTCTTGCTGCGATTACAGCTGTAAGTCGCTTGGGGTATGTCTCTATCAGTTTTGCACATCGAGAGACTGAATTTTTTTCACATTCCTCCTTGCAAAACAGCTCGAGCTCAGTGAGGTTGGATGGAGAGCATTTGTGAACAGCAGTTTTCAGTTCTTTCCACAGATTCTCGATTGGATTCAGGTCTGGACTTTGACTTGGCCATTCTAACACCTGGATATGTTTATTTTTGAACCATTCCATTGTAGATTTTGCTTTATGTTTTGGATCATTGTCTTGTTGGAAGACAAATCTCCGTCCCAGTCTCAGGTCTTTTGCAGACTCCATCAGGTTTTCTTCCAGAATGGTCCTGTATTCGGCTCCATCCATCTTCCCATCAATTTTAACCATCTTCCCTGTTCCTGCTGAAGAAAAGCAGGCCCAAACCATGATGCTGCCACCACCATGTTTGACAGTGGGGATGGTGTGTAAGGGTGATGAGCTGTGTTGCTTTTACGCCAAACATAACGTTTTGCATTGTTGCCAAAAAGTTCAATTTTGGTTTCATCTGACCAGAGCACCTTCTTCCACATGTTTGGTGTGTCTCCCAGGTGGCTTGTGGCAAACTTTAAACAACACTTTTATGGATATCTTTAAGAAATGGCTTTCTTCTTGCCACTCTTCCATAAAGGCCAGATTTGTGCAATATACGAATGATTGTTGTCCTTTGGACAGAGTGTCCCACCTCAGCTGTAGATCTCTGCAGTTCATCCAGAGTGATCATGAGCCTCTTGGCTGCATCTCTGATCAGTCTTCTCTTTGTATGAGCTGAAAGTTTAGAGGGACGGCCAGGTCTTGGTAGATTTGCAGTGGTCTGATACTCCTTCCATTTCAATATTATCGCTTGCACAGTGCTCCTTGGGATGTTTAAAGCTTGGGAAATCTTTTTGTATCCAAATCCGGCTTTAAACTTCTTCACAACAGTATCTCGGACCTGCCTGGTGTGTTCCTTGTTCTTCATGATGCTCTCTGCGCTTTTAACGGACCTCTGAGACTATCACAGTGCAGGTGCATTTATACGGAGACATGATTACACACAGGTGGATTGTATTTATCATCATTAGTCATTTAGGTCAACATTTGATCATTCAGAGATCCTCACTGAACTTCTGGAGAGAGTTTGCTGTACTGAAAGTAAAGGGGCTGAATAATTTTGCACACCCAATTTTTCCGTTTTTGATTTGTTAAAAAAGTTTGAAATATCCAATAAATGTCATTCCACTTCATGATTGTGTCCCACTTGTTGTTGATTCTTCACAAAAAAATACAGTTTTATATCTTTATGTTTGAAGCCTGAAATGTGGCAAAAGGTCGCAAAGTTCAAGGGGGCCGAATACTTTCGCAAGGCACTGTACAGTAGAATGAACACAGCTGATATTTTGCATTGAAGTGTGTACGCTACCACTCTTAAGTAGACCCACTGTAGTTTTCATTTTTACAATAAAAAGTACACAATATTTCAGAATTCACGGGCAGTGCAGCATATTTAGGTTCAGGAAAAAGTGAATGCCATTTAATGCTTTCAAACTATCTGTTTACAGGTCCATAACAGTCTTTCAGAAATGGTCAGATTTAACAAATGTCACTGCAAAAGAAAACTGCCAACACTTCCAAAGACATGTGATCCAGATCGCCATTGATATTTCCTTTAGATACGGTCTTGGCCTAATTCCAATACTGTACATCCAAACTATACAGCAAAGAGGGCGTCATTGTCGCCATGAAAAAGGTGAGTGACGTTTTTTCAGGCAGCCTTATAATGTGCGTCTACAGTTCTGTGACAGGTCTGATTCATATTAGGAAACATAGTGAATGTATGTATGGCGTGCGCCAATTTTATGAATCTTAATGTTTGGTGTGCAGTCTTCATAAATGGCTCACGCAGATATTTAGTGTTCAATTTAAACAATGGTTATACATGAGGCCTCAGGGCATTGTCTGGCATGTTCATACCACCTGCTGTTGCTGTTCACTGGCTACTGAAAGGCCAGGGAGGGGAGGGGATGATTGCTATGTTCCAAACACAGGCCAGACAGATGGGGGAATGCTTATCGACCTACACAACATGGTGACGGGGGGTGAGGACAGCCAAACACACTTTTTCCTAGCGTGCTCGTTCTCTCGACATACCAAGCAGGGTGCTGCTTGCTAACCAGTAATGACGTTGCAACAAACAGTACATAGAAGGTAAGGAATGTACATTTGCTTCCATACAACACTAGATAAGCATTTCTGGGAAACTTTAAAACTGTAAGCTGGGTCAGAAAACTGGACACTAATCAATTATTTTACGAGTTTGCCTTCTCGCCATCTGACGAGCATGTTGGAAGGGATAGTAGCTGATGGAGTTTGGTATGAGGGTTTCGGATGACCAGCGGCCAAGGTGCTTAATGATGGCTGTGGGGAGGTTATGTGCTGCCAGCTCCGATCCAGAAGGAGTAGGAGCTCAACAGCAACGGAGGGTGCAGCGTCAAGGCTCAGTATGAGGAAGGCAATGGCTGTGGAGTGGAGATGAGTTCCGACTGCAGGAGAGAAAGTGAGAGAAGGGGCCTAATCCTGGTTCTGCATGGACATAGGTGGGTGTGAAGTGGAAACGGGAGCTTGGGCCGGCTAGAGAAAAGGTGCATGCAGGGCTCTTGGCCTAGGCTCTGTCCAATCTTGACATGGAGAAAGCCATGCAATGGCTGTGAGGATGGCGTGGGAGCAGTGATGTATTCAAGTCACTAGACCGCAAGCCCATGTCCTTTGTTAGCACTAAAGCTGTGGTCTAATAATTTAAGCTACAAGGCTAGCTTGGTAATGCAATAGCTAGTGAACATTTGCTGTTAAATTATGCAAGAGAGAGACTTTGACAAGACGCCACTAGTCCAAGTCACCACTTTTCGGGTTCGAGTTGAGTCACTGCGTGGGAGCATGGTCCCAACTGCTAGAGCGAAAATGGGAGAAGCGCGTCTGAGGAAGGCCATGTGATGGCTTCCTGGTGGAGCTGGAGGCTCTGTCCGTCTCAGTGTAGTGAGTCAAGCCACCAGAGGTGTGGAGTGCAGGGAGGAATTTCAGGAGATGCAGGGTTTGGTCCAGGCAAGGTGCCAGACCAGAGCTCCAGTAGGGCACCAAGATGGACTGGCCAAGTTGCTCTTTGGTGAAGGAGCCGAGTCATCCACTCGACCTGGTTGAAGTTTTGCTTGCAGACATGCACTAGAGTGAAGCACATCGAATGTCAGATGAGGACCTGAAAAGAGTGGAAGGGGCAAGAAGTTAGAGAAAGGAAGCCCCAACCCCCAGTCCTGGACCAAGGTTGCGCTGAACCCCCTCCATGGTCGGGTCAACCGCCAGTTATTGACTGGGGTTGTGCCAGACCACTCAGTACCTAGAAAGGCCTTGCCCAGGCACTTTAAATTGCGCCGGAGGAGATGGCCGCCGTTTTACAGTCTCCTAACCAATTGTGCTATTGTATGTGTTTTATTTGGCGATATTTGTCAATTATTTTGTACATATTGTTTCTGCAACCGTATCTTACAGCAGAAAAGAGCTTCTAGATATCAGGACAGCGATCACTCATCTCGGATTAGATAAAGATTTTTTCAATTTTCAACAACTAGCAGGCCTCACACGATATTCTCCAAACACCCCACAGGGCAGACATCCCAATTATTCATAAAAGGAAGTGACACAGAGGAAGAAGAGCCGGACCCACAGAAGGCAACTAGGAAAGCTGCCGTTACGTCAATATTACTCGCCAACGTGCAATCATTGGACAATAAACTAGATGAGATACGATCACGAATATCCTACCAATGGGACATCAAAACTGTAATATCCTATGTTTCACGGAATCGTGGCTGAATGACAACGTGGATATTCAGCTAGCGGGATACACGCTGCACCGGCAGGATAGAACAGTAAGACGAGGGGGGGCGGTCTGTGCATATTTGTAAACAACAGCTGGTGCACGAAATCTAAGGAAGTCTCCAGATTTTGCTCGCCTGAAGTAGAGTATATTGTGATAAACTGCAGGCCACACTACTTGCCTAGAGAGTTCTCAGCTATACGTTTCGTGGCTGTTTATTTACCACCACAGACAGATGCACTAAGACCGCACTCAGCCAGCTGTAGGAAATAAGGAAACAGGAAACCACTCATCCTGAGGCGGCGCTCCGAGTGGCCGGAGATTTAAATGCAGGGAAGCCTAAATCAGCTCTACCAAATCTCTATCAACATGTTAAATGTGCAACCAGAGGGAAAAAAAATCTAGATCACCTGTACTCCACACACAGAGATGCGTATAGAGCTCTCCCTCGCCTTCCATTTGGTAAATCCGACCAGAACTCGATCCTCCTGATTCCTGTTTACAAGCAAAAATTAAAGCAGGAAGCACCAGTGACTCGGTCTATAAAAAAATGGTCAGATGAAGCAGATGCTAAACTACAGGACTGTTTTGCTATCACAGACTGGAACATGTTCCGGGATTCTTCCGATGACATTGAGGAATACATCACATCAGTCACTGGCTTTATCAATGAGTGCATTGAGGGCATCGTCCCCACAGTGACTGTGCGTACATACCCCAACCAGAAGCCATGGATTACAGGCAACATTCACACTAAGCTAAAGGGTAGAGCCGCTGCTTTCAAGGTGCAGGACTCTAACCCGGAAGCTTACAAGAAATCCCGCTATGCCCTGTGACGAACCATCAAACAGGCAAAGCGTCAATACAGGGCTAAGATTGAATCATACTACACCGGCTCTAACGCTCGTCGGATGGGCAGGGCTTGCAAACTATTACAGACTACAAAGGGAAGCACAGCCGCGAGCTGCCCAGTGACACGAGCCTACCAGACGAGCTAAATCACTTCTAAGATCGCTTCAAGGCAAGCAACACTGAGGCATGCATGAGAGCATCAGCTGTTCCGGACGACTGTGTGTTCACGCTCTCTGTAGCCGATGTGGGTAAGACCTTTAAACAAGTCAACATTCACAAGGCTGCGTTGCCAGATGGATTACCAGGATGTGTGCTCCGGGCATGTGCTGACCAACTGGCAGGTGTCTTCACTGACATTTTTTGGTGCCCACATCAACAACAAACTAGAATGGTCCAAACACACCAAGACAGTTGTGAAGAGGACAAAGCCTTTCCCCCTCAGAAACTAAAAAGATTTGGCATCGGTCCTGAGATCCTCAAAAGGTTCTACAGCTGCAACATCGAGAGCATCCTGACCGGTTGCATCACTGCCTGGTATGGCAATTGCTCGGCCTCCAACCGCAAGAAACTTCAGAGGGTAGTGCGTACGGCCCAGTACACCACTGGGGCCTGCCATCCAGGACCTCTACACCAGGTGGTGTCAGAGGAAGGCCCTGAAAATTGTCAAAGACCCCAGCCATAGACTGTTCTCTCTACTACTGCATGGCAAGCGGTACCAGAGTGCCAAGTCTAGGACAAAAAGGCTTCTCAACAGTTTTTCCCCCCAAGCCATAAGACTCCTGAACAGGTAACCAAATGGTTACTCGGACTATTTGCATTGTGTGCCTTCCCCCAACCCCTCTTTTACGCTGCTGCTACTCTCTATCTTATATGCATAGTCACTTTAACCATATCCACATGTAAATACTACCTCAATAAGCCTGACTAACCGATGTCTGTATATAGCCTTGCTACTATTATTTTCAAATGTCTTTTTACTGTTGTTTTATTTCTTTACTTACCTACACACACACACACTTTTTCTTTCTCCACACTATTGGTTAGAGCCTGTAAGTAAGCATTTCACTGTAAGTCTACACCTGTTGTAAGGCATTTCATGGACTGTAAGTGCAGGGACACCTGTTGTGGCCATTAGGCACTGGCCACGTGACAAATAAACGTTGATTTGGCACTGGCCATGGACCCTAGACCAAGGTTGTGCTGCACTGGCCAGTGCAGGGAAAGGCCCTGGCCAGACCAGACCAGGTTGTGCTGCACTGGCCAGTGCAGGGAAAGGCCCCAAGGTTGTGCTGCACTGGCCACCCCTAGACCAGGTTGTGCTGCACTGGCCAGTGCAGGGAAAGGCCCTAGACCAAGGTTGTGCTGCACTGGCCAGTGCAGGGAAAGGCCCTAGACCAAGGTTGTGCTGCACTGGCCAGTGCAGGGAAAGGCCCTAGACCAAGGTTGTGCTGCACTGGCCAGTGCAGGGAAAGGCCCTAGACCAAGGTTGTGCTGCACTGGCCAGTGCAGGGAAAGGCCCTAGACCAAGGTTGTGCTGGACTGGCCAGTGCAGGGAAAGGCCCTAGACCAAGGTTGTGCTGCACTGGCCAGTGCAGGGAAAGGCCCTAGACCAAGGTTGTGCTGGACTGGCCAGTGCAGGGAAAGGCCCTAGACCAAGGTTGTGCTGGACTGGCCAGTGCAGGGAAAGGCCCTAGACCAAGGTTGTGCTGCACTGGCCAGTGCAGGGAAAGGTTGATGTGGAGATGGAGGTATGGTAGTTCTTCTGGTAGTTGATCGAGGAGCCAGTGAATATCCGCAGTCTTTTGTCAGGTTATCCTCTGGGGCTAACTCTCATAATCTTTAGCATCATCTTGCGCTGAGGTTGTCTTCGTATCTGTGGGTTCATGTCCCCCAGTTTGGTGCATCTTTCAATGGATTACCGTGTTGGTGGAATGAGTTTTAACTGGTTGCCCCCAAAATTATCCAGGCAGACAAAGGGTACAGGTCATGGCTGCCAGAATTGCTCATCTGGAGGAGCAGGGAACTGCCAGAAGGCACGATGGACTGCAGGGAAGGAGCGGTGTGGTGGATCGCCATGGAGGTAGGTCAGGGAGTGGCGCCATGAGGAGGCAGGGGGTGTACTGTGTAGGCACACCATGGAGAGGGACTGTGGAGAACGCATTTCAAACATTACTTTAATTTTCACTCTGTGAAGAGTCATTAGGTGGAGCAGTCTGAGGATGGCTGGAGATCTGCACCAAGCAGGTGTAGGGGCCGAGGAAAGGGCCGCAACAAGAGTCACTTGTCTAGCAGACAAACCTTATTGCTTCTGGGACAGCGGTGTCAGAAAATTCCTCCCAAGGCAAAACAGTCCATGTCTTACAGTTGTTGCCCGAGGGCCTTGCAGCACAGAGTATTTGTTAGGCAGATGTACAAAGGAATGACGATGGATTACGTTTAAATACTATGAGGGTGATTGATTAAGAAAGGGGATTCAGGTGACTGAGGTGGGCTTGTGGCTAGTGAGGATTGGATGCAGGTGTGCGAATTGGCATGGTCACAGCTCTATGTCCATATATGGAGTTCTTTGCTAATAGGCAACGGTCCAATGTGAAAGTATGTGCCCATACATGGAATTCCTGCTCTAAAGCTGCATTTCAATATGAAAGACAATGCCCATATATGGCAGTTCCTGTTGTGGATTAGCTGTGTCGTCCTCCAGAAACTGCATTATAACCTTCACATGGTGCTACTATATAGCACCCTGCTTATACACACACTATAGGCCTATCATTCTTAAACTACTTGGCTCTGAGATCAAGGGGGAAGAGTGGAAAAGACAGAGAAAGCTGAGGAGACAAATTGAAGCAGCTATTAGGACAGCTCAGAACACTCTAGCTATTCTAATTGTCTGGTCTAATGGAATATGCAGACAGAAGATCCTTTATTAAGTTCTGATTGTGTCATTGGAAAAGCTATTTTGGAAAATGACCTCAGAAAATAACCTTTAGATTTGGAGATGGACAAACCGTATCATTTCCCATTTATCATCATAGACAATAGTTGCAAGAAATGTCACAATTACCATAAGGACTAGAATTTAAGTATGCACTTCCACTTCTTTCATATGCAGAAATAATGGATTGATTGCCCTTAAAGTTCTTATTTGAATATTATAAGTAATATAAGTTACCACTCTGCATTGAGTCATAGACAGTGTGTGTAAATCTAGCTAAAATCCCACATTATGCAGATAAGTAAAATGTCAACCAAATATGGATTAAAATGCCCCAAATGATTAATACAAACGTCTATATTGCTTTGGCCAGAGTCATTTACGCCAGACACCAGGCCACTGAGTTTGGCATGATAAACTAATGAGCCATAGGGCTCTGGTCAAAAGTAGTGCCCTATGTAGGGAATAGGGTCCCATTTGGGACGCACTGCAGAGGCTTCCAACTGCGCACGCACTCCAATTCCACATTTATGACTCAATAAACAGTATGTATTTTCTTAGTAGGTAACGTTATTCTCATTCAGGGAAACAGAGTCTGCAGTCGAATCTCTCACATAAAAATCCAACTGAGATTTACACCGGCTCAGATATACATAGAATATCAAAGATGGGACAAGAGCAATCACGTTGGTAAAATGTCACATCGTTGATCAATAAATAATTGTCCCTCAACATACAGGATTTGCTGTGAATGTTTTGTGTATTCTCTAGTGCGTTTAGTGATAATAGTAAACAAGATATACATAACTCAGTTTGAAGTTTCTGTACTGTTGGGCTACAACTAATAGGTTATACAATATGATGGTGAGAATCCTCTCAAGATTTATAGTTAAGCAATAAGGGTGTGTGGTATATGGCCAATATACCACGGCGAAGGGCTGTTCTTAGGCATGACGCAATGCGGATATACCATGGCTGTCAGCCAGTCAGCATTCCACCCAGTTTATAATATAACTTAGATCACATCAGTGAATGTTGGTGAAATGGCACATCATTGATCAATAAATAACGGTGCCTCAACATAGGTCTTGTACACTAGTGAAAAAGCGTTTAATTATTATTATTATATTAATTATACTATTATGATTATACCAGATATACATTTGACCTAAATATACTGTTGGGGTAAAACCAATAAACAACATTTGTTGGGTGAGATTTGGTCCAGATTTGGATCGCATCAGTGAGAAGGTTTTGGGTTTGAGTCATTCTTTGTTCCATGTCTTAATTCTATAATAAATGGGGGAGGGGGGGGGGTGTATTCCATGTTCAGCATGTGCTGTATAATTCATAATGATGTATGTTCTGTGGGAATAAATAGGAAATCTCATTATAAAGCCATACTTCAGATTTTAGTTTAGCCTCTGCAGGTCAGATAGGGTCAGAGTAGTGAGATTTCCTTTTGAGGCATTCCACCACATCTCATTTTTATAACCAGACTTTTCCTAGAATACCTTCACAGCCTCCAAAATGGCACCCTATCCCCTATATAGTGACCTATGACTCTGGTCAAAAGTAGTGCACTATATAGGGTATAGGGTGCCATTTGGGGTACAGGCCTTATGAATAATAACACGATTTCTCTGAAATGGCAGAAGGCAAAGTAGCAGCACAAACTGCAGTTGCAGAGATGAATATAATACAAGCATAAGAGCTCAATCAGACACAGTACATATGAGATGAGAGAGAGACAGAGAAGAGAGAGAGAGAGAGAGAGAGAGAGAGAGAGAGATGAGACCGATAGAAACCACACACCACAATAAAGTGCACTCAACCATGTCCTCGGAAAGAGAGAAAGAAGATTGAACAACCTCATCATGAATTCAGTCATAAAAAGGAGGTGTAGGAATTCTCTTCCATATGCAAAGTAAAAAGTAAAGGTATTCAGAAACTACTTCCTTTCTGCTTCTGATGGAAACAGAACAGGATTACTAGTAGTTAGAGAGCGTTTTATTTCAGATATAAAAACGGAAACAGAACAGGATTACTAGTAGTTAGAGAGCGTTTTATTTCAGATATAAAAACGGAAACAGAACAGGATTACTAGTAGTTAGAGAGCGTTTTATTTCAGATATAAAAACGGAAACAGAACAGGATTACTAGTAGTTAGAGAGCGTTTTATTTCAGATATAAAAACGGAAACAGAACAGGATTACTTTTATTTCAGTATAAAAACGGAAACAGAACAGGATTACTATTTAGATTTTATTTCAAAAAAAACGGAAACAGAACAGGATTACTAGTAGTTAGAGAGCGTTTTATTTCAGATATAAAAACGGAAACAGAACAGGATTACTAGTAGTTATTAGATATAAAAACTAGAACAGTTAGCGTTTTATTTCAGATATAAAAACGAGAACGTTTTATTTCAGATATAAAAACGGAAACAGAACAGGATTACTAGTAGTTAGAGAGCGTTCTATTTCAGATATAAAAACGGAAACAGAACAGGATTACTAGTAGTTAGAGACCGTTTTATTTCAGATATAAAAACGGAAACAGAACAGGATTACTAGTAGTTAGAGACCGTTTTATTTCAGATATAAAAACGACAACGGTTGATTCACAACCATTTAGAATAATTAGAAACGCAACAAGATCGAGCGCAACAAGCGCAACAAGATCAAGACATATCCCCATATCCCGACAGACAAAGACAGATTTCATGGTCAACGTTTCTCCGTTTCAACACAAGTCTCAATAAAACAATAGAATGTCTCCTTTTCTCACTTTCCTTTCATTAGTTTCTCTCTCCTAAACATAAACTACATCCCATACCATTAAAGGGACAAACATACAAACCAATAGAGACAAAACAATACAGAACACATACACTACTGAGGAAGTATAGACTACTTCCAACTGATGGTCATCATAGTCTGTAGAAGGGTGTTTGACAGTTTGGGAACTAAATCCGATATGAGTATTTAAAGATTTATGTCCTGAAAGTGGCATCACATTGATTGCCAAAATGAGTAATGGTAAATGATTCATAACACCCTTCACAACATCTAAAATATTTAACATGACATATTAAAGCTAGAATCTTCAGCTAAATCAATAACAAAGTGGTACCCCTCTGTTTAGTAAAATGCATGGAGAAATGGAACCACTGTCAAATTCATAGACATAGCTATGGACATAATCAAACAAACGACAGTTTTAACCATGTTTTAAAGCTATACAGTATTTGTTTACATGTACCTTGTTTGCAAACATTGAAGCAAAAAAAAGCACATATCTGGGGTTCTGATTGGGTACGGCAGTTGAACTAAGCTCATGAGGCATTTATACATTATATTCCTTAAGAATCAATGGGTATGTATCATTCATTTATAAGTCAAAGAATGGATCTAACAACTCCCACTGGGCAAAAATTGATTGAATCAACGTTGTTTCCACCATCCTTTAAAATCCAAAATCTATGTGATGATTTTGAATCAATGTGGGAAACTGATTAGATTTGAAAAAAGTCATCAACGTAAGGGAATGTCGTATTTTTTTCACCCAACTTTTAACCTAAACCCAATGACATGGTGAAATGTTTTGTTGATTTCACATCGAATTGACGTTAGCTGACAACTCAACCAAAATTAGATCAAAACTAGACATTGAAATTACATCTGTGCCCAATGGGTAAGGATTCTAGCTTTAAAGGGATTTTGTAGTTCAACATTTGCTTTCACAGTGCCTTGGTTGAGTTACTGTTTACTGATTCTAGGCACTTGAAGACACAAGATGAACATTCAGTCCAGTGTAACAGCCAATCATAATGACTAGATCAATAGTACTGTATAGCACTACAACCAATCACACAACAACCAAATCAATATGGAGACACTCTCAGAGACTTATACAATATATTTCTCATTAAATCCTACTGTTGGGAAAACATATGACGATGAGAAGTAGAGGTCATGTTTCTTCCCAATAAACAATAAATACTGTAAAATAAAAATTACAACAATCGACAAAAAAGTAGGTTGGAATTGAGTCAGAAATCTCAAAAGGTATTGACCCCATGACTTCATAAACAGTCGACACAAAAAGGGGCACGTTGATTGCACTGACGAACCCGAGGCCCACTGCGAGCCGGTCAGGCACGTGCAGACGGGCAGGTGCAGTCCAGTGGCTCGTCCAGAGGCCCGTCTTCACATTCAAAATAGTTACATACACCTTGCAAGTTTGCCACTGTGTTTACTATCCCATGGACATGTAAGAACCCCCACCGCTGTCACTGCCACCACACATAGACCACTGCTAGAGCACAGTGCTGGCTGTGTCAAAGTCCTTGGTGATCTGGGAGGCTCTGGGTAGAGACTTGAGGTACTCCATGTGTCTCCTTGCGTCCTCCTGGTTGTGCCTGACGTAGTAGATGACGTAGGTGATCACCATGGCGAACCAGCAGAACATGGTCACGAACATGGCCACGTCGGTGGTCTTGTGGTGGAAGTTACAGAAGTTGATTCCAGAGTCCAGGACCTGAATGACGGGCCGGCCGGCGTACTGGTCCTGGACAGAGGTGTGGCAGCTCACCTCGTTGACCGTCTCAGGGTCCAGCCTCAGCTCTCTCAGTACCTCCTGGAGGGAACACTCGCAGTGCCAGGGGTTGTTGGAGAGTCTTATACGGGCACTCAGCTTGGTGAAGGCCTCCTTGGGGACGCTGCGGAGCTGGTTGTTGGAGAGGTCCAGGGAGCGGAGTCCCTCGGAGACCCCCAGGAAGGCCCCTGCGTCGATACTCTCGATGTGGTTATGCGACAGGTCCAGCTCCTTGAGGCGGCGGAGGTCCTTGAAGGCCTGGTTGGGGATGTGGCTGATCCGGTTGGACGAGAGCAGGAGGGTGACGGTGTCTTCCGGTAGGTCCGGAGGGATCTGGTCAAGGCTCCGGGAGACGCACTGCACCACCACGCCATTCCTCTCCGAGCAATGGCAGCTCTTGGGGCACGGTGTCGCCATGACAACCATGAGGGCCACCACGAGACACAACGTCCTCACGGGGGAAGTGGAGACACAGAAAGAAGGGAACAGGACTTGCCAACGTGGCTGAGGAGGCCCCATTAGCTCAGCTGGTAAAAGACCTGACTATCCCTGCGGTTCCAGAGCAGGTTTCAATGACTATTGATGTTACACAGCAGCTACTCATATACATATCATTTGATCCTGTACCAGATTAATAAGCCTCTATCTTCATCCCCATATCCATCCATTAGAGTCCAGTGAAGTGACTGTAGAGTTTGACCAAAGACAGTCCGGAGGAATACAAAAGATGGGTTCCAACTAGACAGAAGAGGAAAGGAGTGGGCATATCATTTCGATCCAGACATACTGTAGCACAAGTTTCAGGACAGCCTATCACTCAGTCCTCTGAAGGCAAGGAATCTGAAATATATAGAGAGAGAGAGATTAAAAGAGAGAAACAGGCCATGGCAATTTCTTTAATGATCCATTTATTGGAAAATCGTTTTTGTTGTAACTCTGTGAAGTCCTGGGTAGATGAACATAACAAAGCATGTTTGAGCTGTAGTAGTGAGACAAGCCAGTGTTTGTGATGTAGTAGTGAGATGTAGTAGTGAGATGTAGTAGTGAGACAAGCCAGTGTTTGAGATGTAGTAGTGAGAGAAGCCAGTGTTTGAGATGTAGTAGTGAGACAAGCCAGTGTTTGAGATGTGGTAGTGAGACAAGCCAGTGTTTGAGATGTAGTAGTGAGACAAGCCAGTGTTTGAGATGTAGTAGTGAGACAAGCCAGTGTTTGAGATGTGGTAGTGAGACAAGCCAGTGTTTGAGATGTAGTAGTGAGAGAAGCCAGTGTTTGAGATGTAGTAGTGAGACAAGCCAGTGTTTGATATGTAGTAGTGAGACAAGCCAGTGTTTGAGATGTAGTAGTGAGATGTAGTAGTGAGACAAGCCAGTGTTTGAGATGTAGTAGTGAGAGAAGCCAGTGTTTGATATGTAGTAGTGAGACAAGCCAGTGTTTGAGATGTAGTAGTGAGACAAGCCAGTGTTTGTGATGTAGTAGTGAGATGTAGTAGTGAGATGTAGTATTGAGACAAGCCAGTGTTTGAGATGTAGTAGTGAGACAAACCCGTGTTTGAGATGTAGTAGTGAGACAAGCCAGTGTTTGAGATGTAGTAGTGAGACAAGCCAGTGGTTGAGATGTAGTAGTGAGACAAGCCAGTGTTTGAGATGTAGTAGTGAGACAAGCCAGTGTTTGAGATGTAGTAGTGAGACAAGCCAGTGTTTGAGATGTAGTAGTGAGATGTAGTAGTGAGACAAGCCAGTGTTTGAGATGTAGTAGTGAGATGTAGTAGTGAGATGTAGTAGTGAGATGTAGTAGTGAGATGTAGTAGTGAGAGAAGCCAGTGTTTGAGATGTAGTAGTGAGACAAGCCAGTGTTTGAGATGTGGTAGTGAGACAAGCCAGTGTTTGAGATGTAGTAGTGAGATGTAGTAGTGAGACAAGCCAGTGTTTGAGATGTAGTAGTGAGACAAGCCAGTGTTTGAGATGTAGTAGTGAGACAAGCCAGTGTTTGAGATGTGGTAGTGAGACAAGCCAGTGTTTGAGATGTAGTAGTGAGACAAGCCAGTGTTTGAGATGTAGTAGTGAGACAAGCCAGTGTTTGAGATGTAGTAGTGAGACAAGCCAGTGTTTGAGATGTAGTAGTGAGATGTAGTAGTGAGACAAGCCAGTGTTTGAGATGTAGTAGTGAGAGAAGCCAGTGTTTGAGATGTAGTAGTGAGACAAGCCAGTGTTTGAGATGTAGTAGTGAGATGTAGTAGTGAGACAAGCCAGTGTTTGAGATGTAGTAGTGAGATGTAGTAGTGAGATGTAGTAGTGAGATGTAGTAGTGAGATGTAGTAGTGAGAGAAGCCAGTGTTTGAGATGTAGTAGTGAGACAAGCCAGTGTTTGAGATGTGGTAGTGAGACAAGCCAGTGTTTGAGATGTAGTAGTGAGACAAGCCAGTGTTTGAGATGTGGTAGTGAGACAAGCCAGTGTTTGAGATGTAGTAGTGAGAGAAGCCAGTGTTTGAGATGTAGTAGTGAGACAAGCCAGTGTTTGATATGTAGTAGTGAGACAAGCCAGTGTTTGAGATGTAGTAGTGAGATGTAGTAGTGAGACAAGCCAGTGTTTGAGATGTAGTAGTGAGAGAAGCCAGTGTTTGATATGTAGTAGTGAGACAAGCCAGTGTTTGAGATGTAGTAGTGAGACAAGCCAGTGTTTGTGATGTAGTAGTGAGATGTAGTAGTGAGATGTAGTATTGAGACAAGCCAGTGTTTGAGATGTAGTAGTGAGACAAACCCGTGTTTGAGATGTAGTAGTGAGACAAGCCAGTGTTTGAGATGTAGTAGTGAGACAAGCCAGTGGTTGAGATGTAGTAGTGAGATGTAGTAGTGAGATGTAGTAGTGAGATGTAGTAGTGAGATGTAGTAGTGAGAGAAGCCAGTGTTTGAGATGTAGTAGTGAGACAAGCCAGTGTTTGAGATGTGGTAGTGAGACAAGCCAGTGTTTGAGATGTAGTAGTGAGATGTAGTAGTGAGACAAGCCAGTGTTTGAGATGTAGTAGTGAGACAAGCCAGTGTTTGAGATGTAGTAGTGAGACAAGCCAGTGTTTGAGATGTAGTAGTGAGACAAGCCAGTGTTTGAGATGTAGTAGTGAGACAAGCCAGTGTTTGAGATGTAGTAGTGAGACAAGCCAGTGTTTGAGATGTAGTAGTGAGACAAGCCAGTGTTTGAGATGTAGTAGTGAGATGTAGTAGTGAGACAAGTCAGTGTTTGAGATGTAGTAGTGAGACAAGCCAGTGTTTGAGATGTAGTAGTGAGACAAGCCAGTGTTTGAGATGTAGTAGTGAGATGTAGCAGTGAGACAAGTCAGTGTTTGAGATGTAGTAGTGAGATGTAGTAGTGAGATGTAGTAGTGAGATGTAGTAGTGAGATGTAGTAGTGAGAGAAGCCAGTGTTTGAGATGTAGTAGTGAGACAAGCCAGTGTTTGAGATGTGGTAGTGAGACAAGCCAGTGTTTGAGATGTAGTAGTGAGACAAGCCAGTGTTTGAGATGTGGTAGTGAGACAAGCCAGTGTTTGAGATGTAGTAGTGAGAGAAGCCAGTGTTTGAGATGTAGTAGTGAGACAAGCCAGTGTTTGATATGTAGTAGTGAGACAAGCCAGTGTTTGAGATGTAGTAGTGAGATGTAGTAGTGAGACAAGCCAGTGTTTGAGATGTAGTAGTGAGAGAAGCCAGTGTTTGAGATGTAGTAGTGAGACAAGCCAGTGTTTGAGATGTAGTAGTGAGACAAGCCAGTGTTTGTGATGTAGTAGTGAGATGTAGTAGTGAGATGTAGTATGAGACAAGCCAGTGTTTGAGATGTAGTAGTGAGACAAACCCGTGTTTGAGATGTAGTAGTGAGACAAGCCAGTGTTTGAGATGTAGTAGTGAGACAAGCCAGTGTTGAGATGTAGTAGTGAGACAAGCCAGTGTTTGAGATGTAGTAGTGAGACAAGCCAGTGTTTGAGATGTAGTAGTGAGACAAGCCAGTGTTTGAGATGTAGTAGTGAGATGTAGTAGTGAGACAAGCCAGTGTTTGAGATGTAGTAGTGAGATGTAGTAGTGAGATGTAGTAGTGAGATGTAGTAGTGAGATGTAGTAGTGAGAGAAGCCAGTGTTTGAGATGTAGTAGTGAGACAAGCCAGTGTTTGAGATGTGGTAGTGAGACAAGCCAGTGTTTGAGATGTAGTAGTGAGATGTAGTAGTGAGACAAGCCAGTGTTTGAGATGTAGTAGTGAGACAAGCCAGTGTTTGAGATGTAGTAGTGAGACAAGCCAGTGTTTGAGATGTGGTAGTGAGACAAGCCAGTGTTTGAGATGTAGTAGTGAGACAAGCCAGTGTTTGAGATGTAGTAGTGAGACAAGCCAGTGTTTGAGATGTAGTAGTGAGACAAGCCAGTGTTTGAGATGTAGTAGTGAGATGTAGTAGTGAGACAAGCCAGTGTTTGAGATGTAGTAGTGAGAGAAGCCAGTGTTTGAGATGTAGTAGTGAGACAAGCCAGTGTTTGAGATGTAGTAGTGAGATGTAGTAGTGAGACAAGCCAGTGTTTGAGATGTAGTAGTGAGATGTAGTAGTGAGATGTAGTAGTGAGATGTAGTAGTGAGATGTAGTAGTGAGAGAAGCCAGTGTTTGAGATGTAGTAGTGAGACAAGCCAGTGTTTGAGATGTGGTAGTGAGACAAGCCAGTGTTTGAGATGTAGTAGTGAGACAAGCCAGTGTTTGAGATGTGGTAGTGAGACAAGCCAGTGTTTGAGATGTAGTAGTGAGACAAGCCAGTGTTTGAGATGTAGTAGTGAGACAAGCCAGTGTTTGAGATGTAGTAGTGAGACAAGCCAGTGTTTGAGATGTAGTAGTGAGATGTAGTAGTGAGACAAGCCAGTGTTTGAGATGTAGTAGTGAGATGTAGTAGTGAGACAAGCCAGTGTTTGAAATGTAGTAGTGAGACAAGCCAGTGTTTGAGAAGTAGTAGTGAGATGTAGTAGTGAGACAAGCCAGTGTTTGAGATGTAGTAGTGAGATGTAGTAGTGAGACAAGCCAGTGTTTGAAATGTAGTAGTGAGACAAGCCAGTGTTTGAGATGTAGTAGTGAGACAAGCCAGTGTTTGAGATGTAGTAGTGAGACAAGCCAGTGTTTGAGATGTGGTAGTGAGACAAGCCAGTGTTTGAGATGTAGTAGTGAGACAAGCCAGTGTTTGAGATGTAGTAGTGAGATGTAGTAGTGAGACAAGCCAGTGTTTGAGATGTAGTAGTGAGATGTAGTAGTGAGACAAACCAGTGTTTGAAATGTAGTAGTGAGACAAGCCAGTGTTTGAGATGTAGTAGTGAGATGTAGTAGTGAGACAAGCCAGTGTTTGAGATGTAGTAGTGAGACAAGCCAGTGTTTGAGATGTAGTAGTGAGACAAGCCAGTGTTTGAGATGTAGTAGTGAGACAAGCCAGTGTTTGAGATGTAGTAGTGAGCGAAGCCAGTGTTTGAGATGTTGTAGTGAGATGTAGTAGTGAGATGTAGTAGTGAGACAAGCCAGTGTTTGAGATGTAGTCGTGAGACAAGCCAGTGTTTGAGATGTAGTAGTGAGACAAGCCAGTGTTTGAGATGTAGTAGCGAGACAAGCCAGTGTTTGAGATGTAGTAGTGAGACAAGCCAGTGTTTGAGATGTAGTAGTGAGATGTAGTAGTGAGACAAGTCAGTGTTTGAGATGTAGTAGTGAGATGTAGTAGTGAGACAAGCCAGTGTTTGAAATGTAGTAGTGAGACAAGCCAGTGTTTGAGATGTAGTAGTGAGATGTAGTAGTGAGACAAGCCAGTGTTTGAAATGTAGTAGTGAGACAAGCCAGTGTTTGAGATGTAGTAGTGAGACAAGCCAGTGTTTGAGATGTAGTAGTGAGACAAGCCAGTGTTTGAGATGTAGTAGTGAGACAAGCCAGTGTTTGAGATGTAGTAGTGAGTGAAGCCAGTGTTTGAGATGTAGTAGTGAGACAAGCCAGTGTTTGAGATGTAGTAGTGAGACAAGCCAGTGTTTGAGATGTAGTAGTGAGATGTAGTAGTGAGACAAGCCAGTGTTTGAGATGTAGTAGTGAGATGTAGTAGTGAGACAAGCCAGTGTTTGAGATGTAGTAGTGAGACAAGCCAGTGTTTCAAATGTAGTAGTGAGACAAGCCAGTGTTTGAGATGTAGTAGTGAGACAAGCCAGTGTTTGAGATGTAGTAGTGAGACAAGCCAGTGTTTGAGATGTAGTAGTGAGCGAAGCCAGTGTTTGAGATGTTGTAGTGAGATGTAGTAGTGAGATGTAGTAGTGAGACAAGCCAGTGTTTGAGATGTAGTAATGAGCGAAGCCAGTGTTTGAGATGTTGTAGTGAGATGTAGTAGTGAGATGTAGTAGTGAGACAAGCCAGTGTTTGAGATGTAGTCGTGAGACAAGCCAGTGTTTGAGATGTAGTAGGGAGACAAGCCAGTGTTTGAGATGTAGTAGTGAGATGTAGTAGTGAGACAAGCCAGTGTTTGAGATGTAGTAGTGAGACAAGCCAGTGTTTGAAATGTAGTAGTGAGACAAGCCAGTGTTTGAGATGTAGTAGTGAGACAAGCCAGTGTTTGAGATGTAGTAGTGAGACAAGCCAGTGTTTGAGATGTAGTAGTGAGCGAAGCCAGTGTTTGAGATGTTGTAGTGAGATGTAGTAGTGAGATGTAGTAGTGAGACAAGCCAGTGTTTGAGATGTAGTATGGAGACAAGCCAGTGTTTGAGATGTAGTAGTGAGATGTAGTAGTGAGACAAGCCAGTGTTTGAGATGTAGTAGTGAGATGTAGTAGTGAGACAAGCCAGTGTTTGAGATGTAGTAGTGAGACAAGCCAGTGTTTGAGATGTAGTAGTGAGATGTAGTAGTGAGACAAGCCAGTGTTTGAGATGTAGTAGTGAGATGTAGTAGTGAGACAAGCCAGTGTTTGAGATGTAGTAGTGAGACAAGCCAGTGTTTGAGATGTAGTAGTGAGATGTAGTAGTGAGACAAGCCAGTGTTTGAGATGTAGTAGTGAGATGTAGTAGTGAGACAAGCCAGTGTTTGAGATGTAGTAGTGAGACAAGCCAGTGTTTGAGATGTAGTAGTGAGACAAGCCAGTGTTTGAGATGTAGTAGTGAGATGTAGTAGTGAGACAAGCCAGTGTTTGAGATGTAGTAGTGAGATGTAGTAGTGAGACAAGCCAGTGTTTGAAATGTAGTAGTGAGACAAGCCAGTGTTTGAGATGTAGTAGTGAGACAAGCCAGTGTTTGAGATGTAGTAGTGAGACAAGCCAGTGTTTGAGATGTAGTGGTGAGCGAAGCCAGTGTTTGAGATGTTGTAGTGAGATGTAGTAGTGAGATGTAGTAGTGAGACAAGCCAGTGTTTGAGATGTAGTAGTGAGTCAAGCCAGTGTTTGAGATGTAGTAGTGAGTCAAGCCAGTGTTTGAGATGTAGTAGTGAGACAAGCCAGTGTTTGAGATGTAGTAGTGAGTCAAGCCAGTGTTTGAGATGTAGTAGTGAGACAAGCCAGTGTTTGAGATTTTACATTTACATTTAAGTCATTTAGCAGACGCTCTTATCCAGAGCGACTTACAGTGAGACAAGCCAGTGCTTATATCTTCAGTAATTCCATCTGGTAGAAATCATATCTATTGATTTCTTGATGCACAAAGGTCTTGAAAAACAGTACATTGAAAAAGCATCCTTTAAAAAAAATCCTTCATCAATGACACTGCAAAACAAAAAAATATTTTGATTTGTTAAAAATAGATATTGATGGAAACATTGTTTACCCAATTTGAGCACCAATTTTCCTAAGCTAAAAAATAACTACACGACAATGTGGTCTTTTTGAATTTGATTGAAACTGTACTGCATGGTGTGCGCCTGTTCTCCTATTTCTTACAGTGCTGAACGCAGAGAGAGTATCTCCAGTCTCCAGTCCTTTGCCCTGACAGTATAAATAGAAAATATACATTGCCCTAGTAATAATAGGATTGCTCTGATAGTTCCAGGTGGTTACTCCCAATTCCGGACCATGGAGATTCACAGCAGCAAGCCTACTGTAAAACTCTTGAGAAACGTTCCCACAATCATTGAAATCATTGAAATCATTGAAATCATTGAAATCATTGAGGAATTTCCCCCTGTGATTTGTTTTCTATTGAACACTTCAACATAGACCAAACAGAAACTGTGACTCAACATTTCCTTTCATGTGATTAATATTTGCTGACAACATTCCTGAGACAGTGACTTTTTGCATTCTCCAAATGTTTGCGCAGCATTCATTCATTCATGTCAAAGGTGGTTTATAACCTCACAACAAGCTCAAGGGAAACCATAGCATTCAGCCAACATGTCCTGCTCTCCGTCTGCCTGTTTGAAGTCCATGAACCCTCACAGATCTACCACCACATTATTAGCTAGACACCGCAGCTTCATTTAGCCACAGTTAAGCCACATGTCCGACTGAAACCAAAACATCAAACAGTATATAGCTCATGATCACCCACGGACAGAGGGTCTGCTTTGTCTCTGTAACCCAGGGCGTCACAGAAACCTCAATGTTAGATGTATCCTTCTCGTGTGACATACAGTACTTCCATAGGTAGTTAGGCTGCCAGTGGTCCGCAAGCAGCAAAACATAAGCAGTTTTAGCAAGGCGACTCACTTTTCAGAATGCAAGAGGTCATTCAGGTGGAGAAAGTACGTTCTTATGGGTCTTTATGGATCGTCCCATGCATGGTAGAGGGTCTGTTTTATTAGTGTCACTGTTAATATAGTCTAATGGTCATAATTAAGGTGGTGGTGATGATGATGAAGAACCGGAGGTAGTATCATTTATTTCAAGTTCAAGAGTTATTGTTACATGCACAGGACAATGAAATCGTTAACTTGCGAGCTTAATTCCCCATCCAACTCAATTGATGATTTCTTTAGTCTAAAAAGTAATAGGAATGTACTTTTTGAACGAGCTAAAAAGACGTGGAAAAAATCGAAACATACTAATATTCAACAATATCCATCTTTTATAAATAATATCGACCTTTTATAAATCAACTGTCCATAGCACCACTAACCTTGTCTTTTTCTCCCGACTTGTTTTCAGAATGAGAGCATGGTCCAGTCAGAGCTGTACGGTTGCTCCATCGACGTAAAGTAAAATGCAAACCAACAAACGAATCAGTATCTAGTGGAGAGGGACCGAACATAGAATGAGCGCAGTAGGTATAACTCACCTCGCCAGCGCACCGCCTCCACTTGTTGCTGTCATAATAAAAGGTACTTTAAAGTTGCATCTCCTCTACGCTACACTGTATGTGTGTACCGGTTGCCTCAAGACTTCCGAACCTCGTTCAGTTTGCGCGCGCACCTATTGAACAGTTTGGATCCATTCGGGACCTCATCCACTTGCTTTCTTTGCGTTATATTGAGGTGTCTCTCCCAGTTCATCGTAAATCATCGCTGCAATATTTTTGAATGCTTTTGCAAATGTGTGACACAACTCTGGGAAACACTGGAGCCAATATGGGCCAGCATCCTAGTTGAACGCTTTCGACACCTTGTAGAGTCCATTCCCTTACGAATTGAGTCTGTTCTGAGGGCAAAAGGGGGTTCAACTCAATATTAGGAAGGTGTTCCTAATGCTTTGTACACTCAGTGTATATGGAACGCATTGCTTAGAGCCACACCCCATTCAGAAATATCCAATGAATGTGAGGACTTTCAACCTGAAGTCTGTATAGACATTCAACCATAGGGAGATGTCAAGCACGGTCACTCTGTTAAATATGGATTTGCTTGAAATAAATCACTCAGTAGTCACCTCCTTGAGGCGATTACAAGTGCTGTCCATCTTGAGGACTGAAATGAGAGGACTGTCTAGAAAGCCACAATTTCCTCAATTCAATTCAATTGAAACCATAAAAAATGGCAACATCCGATCTAGTTCATCCATGCAGATAATAGAACCTGTCTCACGAGATCAACAGAAATGACAGGTTTTGATATTGTCATTCTCCCCCTGAGAGCCTACTTCTGTAGACTGATCACCACAACACAGATGCCAATGCCACGACAGGCAGTGGAGTTGTCTTTACTCAGTCTTGTTCTGCCAACCAATTATCAATGTTTTTGCCCACGAGGCAGAGCTGCCCTCAGAACAAGATTAAAGAAGGTACACTCCAATTGGCTAGAAGTACTTTACTTCTACTGCTATGAACTCTTACTTTAGCCACCAAAACTAAGTTACAGCACTATGGCTGCTACCACTGTGGACTGCAGCTTTCTCACCCCTAGCTGATTGTTTGTGCCCTGTGCCACCAGGTGTCATCCCTCATATCCCAGACTAGTTCTTCTCGCTGACTGAAGGGTTCCACACCCAGGGTGTCACATCCACAATGACTGAGGATCTGAGAATGTACCCTCTCTCCCTCAACTTTATTTCTCTCTCTCTCTCTCTCTCTCTGTCTCTCTCTTTTGCTGTCTTTTTCTCTCTCTCTGTCTCTCTCTTTCTGTCTCTCTCTCTCACATTCTCCCTCTATCTCTGTCTCTGTCTCTCTCTCCCTCTCTCTTTCTGTCTTTCTGTCTCTCTCTCACACTTTCTCCCTCTCTCTCTCTCCCTATCTCTCACTCACTCACACAGATGCCAGGCCACTCACACATGTCTGGTTGGTGATATGGCACATGACCATAGCTGGAACTGATTACATATCTGTAATTACAGTTTTTCTCAATTGCTAAAACACCATTTCTGAAACCTTGCTCCATTTCCTGAAAACATTCAACACAAAACCTCATCTTCAAGCACTATTTACATAACCTCTGACTCATCTTGCAAAATGAAACATTTGCCTCAAAACAGTTTTACCTGTGTTCAAAATCAAACACGGCTCTCAAATCATAAACAAAGTGATCAAAATGATATACACTCTCAAGCAGTCAGTAAACAATACACCGAAAAATAGAAAACACATTGTTCAAAACATACAATCCTCAGGGAGAAGTACATTTTTAATCTAAAGAAATATACATATTTTTCCGTCATTGTCTTTTGATGAACGAAAACACGTTCTATCATAGTAGCTCAAAATTGATCAGAAATGACTACTCTGTTTTGCTCTTTGCAATTTTGTTTTTTGTTCTTCCTCCTCCTTGTACCCCTATTTTTACAGTACTGTACCCTGCATCTCACAAACTTGTCCTTTGTCTCTGTGATACTGTAATCCTTGTTATTTGTTGATATGAACCTGCAACCAGTCAAAATCTATTGAGCAGTCAGTACTGTTAATAAATGGAAAGCACAATGTTCAGGGCCATACAATTCATCCATTGTACAGTATACAGCCTACAATGCACTGTACTACAGTATTCATTCTCAGATTGTCTCCTTCCCACCTTCAACAACCTGTTTGCTCTCTGAACTGGCTTATATTGGTTGTGTCGCATCATTTGAAACAGGTTAAATCAATTTTGAGTGGTTGTGTTCAATCAATGACATATGTTCTCTATTTGTATTTGATTGTTGCCACTTGTGTTTACCAGTATGGATGACATGTGCATTAGAGTGCAGAATGTGTTTTGAGAAGGAGGATGTGTTTAGAGTTTTGCTGAAAAGTCTAAATGAGATCTGCAAATTGTGTTTTACCATGTGAAATGGTTTAAGGTATTGACAACAGACTGCATAATTAGCTAAATGAGTCCAGGCAACTGAGAACTTTGTTCAGCCAATGGGTTTCAGTGTTTTAGCAATTGAGAAAAACTGTAAATGGAGCCTCAGTGTTGAGGAGGGTGAGGAATGAAATCACTGAGAGGAAATCAAAATGTACAAGGCAAGATATCCAATAATGTCAAATTCTGCAATTTAAACAAGATTGGCAGACCCTTATTCTATTACAGAGCTTTGGGACTTCATCAAAATTCTTCAGCGAATTTGAATGGATGAAACTTTTTTTCCCCTTAAGGGTTTGGATAGATTTATGGCTGGTTGTAATGATATTAGACTTGGTGGAAGCTGGCTCTTTAAACATGTTGAGTTATTATGCCAGACATCAATAATGATTAGATTACTTTAGAAAGACCCTACTTTACCTTTGTCCCAGCTGGCCCCTTTGGCTGATGGATATTGATGAGAATCCATGACTTGGGAGAAAGAGACCCACTCATGATATTATAGATTGCGTTGTAAGGGTGTTTTTACTATCATAAAGATGCTCTTTTAATGTTCAAACTCTCTTCTGATATTTTACAGTCTATTATCAAATGGAAATGTATTAAAAATAGACTGAGACTGAAAATGTTGACCGTATAGGCATTGTGATATACCAACCTACAGCCCCAACTAAGAACTTGTTGAGGACTTCTAAGACTTGTCCCTATGCATTGGACTTATCTCCTGGTACAGTGCTTGTGGTACAAAAAACGTTGCATCAAGGAACACAATGCCTATCCATAGCCTCTGTAATCCTCTTTAAGCCACTCCACAGAGGTGACGAGGGATTCAATTTGGAAAGTTTGCTACCTGAGCTCTGGTAATAGCGCTTCATAGACACCCCCCTCCTGTCCATTCCTCACATTCTATTTAATGTGATGGAATATAATACCTCAGCCACAGAGTCGAGAACAGAGGAGGGAGGGAGAGACAGGTTGATAACAGCTGCTAAAAAGACATGAGAGTCACAGCCCTCTGTTTGATTGCTTTAGATTCAGTTTAGCAACCATTCTCTCCCTCTCTACCTCATCCTCACTCACTCATCCTCTCTCACTCTATAACAGCCCTAGGAAGCTAAGGAGCACACCTTAAATATGAAACACACATCAGATCAGTCGAGCTGCTCAGTGGCGACCCGTCATTCAGGGCAGGTGAGCCCCATCGGTTTAGCGTTGACATTAATTCATGTCACATGTACTTTTGCAAGCAATGTAAAAAAAGAATATTGAGTTAATAAAGCCACATACAAACATGGTTTCTTTCCTGAGTAAGGCAGCTCCAAAACATAGGTGTTTCAGCCTAGCTCGGTGCTTTCTGTGGTGGAGGGGCAGCCGGTGGAATATACAGACGTAGGCGTGATTGGCTCAGTGTTCTGTCACTCATGGGCACTACATTGCCGCAGAATCTATAGGGAGAGCTAGGCAGTTCAAGCCCCCTTGGGTGCTGCCAAAGACTTACATTAGAAGTGCCCATCCGAGGCGGTTCAAGGTCATTTGCCACAGATACAATGACGTCAAATCACATTATATCTACCGTAGCTTTGATTGGACTGATCATGTTACTTTCAAAATCTTAGCTAGCAAGCTAGACAAGCGGTCAACGTCATGAATCATGTCGACAATCTACTGGTAAATCCTTATCAATCCTTGCCATATGAAGATGCATTATAGATAAAAGGTATCAGTGCTCATCGGCCATTGGGCATTGTCATGTCTTTGACTATGGCGGTTTAAGTGATATGACATGCTATTCAATAAAATAATTTCTCCGTAAATAATATCACCTGATTGAGCTAATCATGTAAATGTAATTAACTAGAGAGTCGGACACCACAAAATAATATTTATAGAGCTGTTATCTTCCGAATAAACTCTTAAAGACCTAGTAATATTTTACATCCATAGCAGTCAACATTAATCTTAATTGGGTTTAATTATTTATTTACTAAATACCTAACTAATCACACAGAATTCACATACGCACAATTAATCATAACTTGATGGGAAATTACGTCATGAAAGGAAAACGTCCCTAGCGGGCGGAACAGATATGACGGCTTGTTACACAAAGGAAAAGGGGCTGGGTTGAGTGAAAGAGCGAGAAGACAGGAACAAAGGCAAAGCTGTGCTATCGTAAATACAGTATCTTATGCGTTCTAAATTACCGCCCATTTGGAAAAGGGAAATGCTGCGCTTCAGTAGGTTGGTGGTAGATGGAAGGCTGTGTTGCCAAACAGAGTCCTCTGTCCTTTAAAGAATGTCTCTGGTTGTCAATTGGATACGTTGTAGTAACGTCGTTGTGTGATAGACGGGATACTCCGTCTGTTCCTTCCTAACCTGCGTTTGCAGCTGCGGTCGCTAACTCAACAGCTAGGTGGTATCACTTCTGTAGTGAATAAGAGTTCAAAAGTTCATACCATTCGCAACCAAAGCTCATGCTGATGTTGGCTTCGTTCTGTAGTTATCTGAACCATTCTGACATAGGACCGTCGCCCTCATATCCACGGAACAGGAAGTTCTATTGTCGTCAAGGCTTTATATAGGAAGGGAGAGGAGGGTGTGTTTGAAAAGTTTTATAGCCCATGTCCCTTCACAGAGGCGGGCCACTGAGTGAGCAGCCCTATCTTATGAAAACCCACATCTCACATTTTAGAAGCTAAAATCACATTTCATCCCGTCACAAATAATTTCATATTCAAACATTTAAATTGAACAACAATTCCATGTGAATCCGATAACTCTGATGTGTAGACTTTCCACTGTAGAGTTTATGTCAACTTATCATTGATGAGACATTCCGCATATGTTCAATTGTTCGGATTACCAGAGTATCGTTAATTTCCCCCCACATTCTGATGTTCCCAGAATCTCTATGTTAACCAAGTTTTTTTTAATGTAACCTCAGTAGGGTAGAGAGAGGAAAAAGGGGGGAAGAGGATTTTATGACTGTCATAAACCTATCCCCCAGGCTAACGTCATGACAACATAAACATTACACAACAAGTTGGAAATCGCAAATTCAAAAACTGCTGGTTTGGAAGGAATCAGGGGCTAACTGCAAGCGTTGCAAAGCAATCACTATTTTGCTTTCCCTGCCTGCTATTCGGTGGAGAGGGTGTATCTTTTTTAAGCTTAAAAAGATAAACATTCACTCACAATAACATGGTCCAGAAAAGCTTGAATACATTGAACATGCTGTCAATCCAGCATGACTTCTGCCTTGTTCAAAACAACTGGAAACTCAGAACTGGGAAATCTCAGACTTCAGTGAGTTCAAGACAACTGGGAACTCTGAAAAGAAATGACCTCAGATTGGGAAAATAAGTTTTGAACGGTCATCCAACTCGGATTTCCAAGTGGAGAACTCAGGCCTCTTTCTAGAGTTCCTACCTGAAGATCACTGAAGTCATGATTCAACTCTTTCTTCAAGTTCCCAGTTGTATTGAAAGCATATTTGATGACAAAATTTTCCCACAAGAAGGACCACCAAGCCACCTTCCTGTTCAAGTGAGCACAGCACAACAATGACGAGTCCAAGAATGTCTTGTATGCAACTGCATAAATGAGCTCATGTGCTTTTCTTCACGAGGAGGGGATACTATATAATGTTGTTGGGTCTGTAACAATGTGACAGTTTCTTCTTATTCAAATGTTTGTTTTCAATAACAAATTCAGTACTAGGTCCATGTAATTCCAGTTGATATGGTGAGGGTTGTTTTGTTTGCGCAATGCGCAGTCTGTGAGTCGCTATATTGTCTTGAAAAGTGGATCCTCGTGATTGTATTTTCCTTCCTTTTTAGACCACATAAGCCTAATACAATACTTCAAATAGACTAACCACCTCTCTCTCTCTCTCGCTCTCTCTTGCAGTGCATGCTGGGAGTTGTTTTGGAGTTTGAGTGTTTGGTGTGGAGGGCTATATCCTATCTAACTTTCTTGATTATTTTCTTTACATGTTATTTTCTATGGTGGAGGGTTAATTCAATATTTTTTTTAGTGGTATCCACAGTTTTTTCAAAGTTAGGGTGGAAGAAGACAGAGTAACTTTCCTGGGGTTTGGAAGGTGTGGTGTGCACGATGGCTTCTCAGCCTAGTGCGGAGGAAACGCTGTCGGTACGGCATGGATTCAGATGTGTTCCTGAGAATGGAGTTAAAGTGGAGGAGGTTCTGCTCGCGGTCGGTGAACAGGTAGGAGCTGAATTTATACATTCTGCTTCTAGAATGAACAAAGCTGTGGTTGTGTTCCTGAGAATGGAGTTAAAGTGGAGGAGGTTCTGCTCGTGGTCGGTGAACAGGTAGGAGCTGAATTTATACATTCTGCTTCTAGAATGAACAAAGCTGTGGTTGTCTTCATGAAAAGGGCTAATTTGGTTGGTAGGCTAATTGCTAGCGGAATATTTGTAAGGGATGTGTTGGTGTCAATTTCACCTCTCTCTACCCCTTCGACAAGAGTGGTAGTTGCAAATGTGCCTCCGTTTATTACGGATAACCAAATCAGGAAAGAGCTGAGTCGTTTTGGTAAGTTTGCTAGCGGTTTTCGTGTACTGTCAGCAGGCTTTCAGGCAGATGCCGTTAAGCATGTTGTTTCGTTCCGGAGGCAAGTGTTTATGTTTCTGAACAACAATGAGCAACAACTAAATGTGCATTTTAAATGTAGGCACGGGGAGGGGCTCTATGCAGGATTTTCCAGCACAGATAGTCTACGGTGTTTTGAGTGTGGGGATTTGGGACATAAGAGCTTTGCGTGCCCACATAAAGCCCGTAGACAAGGTGAGGGTACAAGCGCCAGTGGGGGAAATCAAGGTCAAAGTGCAGGGGGTAAGGAGATGCAGGCAGCAGAAGCTGGGCCTAGACATGCCAGGGAAGGTGGTGTAGATGAGGCTGGGTCTAGTCAGGCTAGAGATGGTGGGATAGCTGAGGCTGGGTCTAGTCAGTCTATGGATGGTGGTGTAGCGGAGGCTGGGTCTAGTCAGGCTAGAGATGGTGGGATAGCTGAGGCTGGGTCTAGTCAGGCTATGGATGGTGGTGTAGCGGAGGCTGGGTCTAGTCAGGCTATGGATGGTGGGGTAGCTGAGGCTGGGCCTAGTCAGGCTAGAGATGGTGGGATAGCTGAGGCTGGGCCTAGTTATGCTATGGAGGGTGGTGTAGATGATTCTGGGCCGAGTCATGCTATGGAGGGTGGTGTAGATGATGCTGGGTCTAGTCATGTTATTCTAGTGTGTGAGGAGTGTATAATGGGGAAGTGTAAGAGACTAGGGGGGAGGAGGAGGGTGTCAAGTAGAAAAGGAAAAAGGGTGTGGACAAAGACACCATGGAAATTTTCCCTGTTGCTGTGGGTGATGCCCTGACCAGAGATGAAGGGTAGGTGGTCAGGGTGGCAGATAGAGATGAGGAGGAAAGTGAGTCTGAGGAAGAGGATGAGGAATTATTTTTTTCAGACTCCTCTTCAATGGGCCAGGAGCTGACAGCCAGTCAAGCAGAGGGGTCTAAGTACACGTTGAGAGAATTGACAAGGTTCCTGAATGAGACGAAGGGGAAAAAGTTAATCTTGAGGCTTTTTTTTCTGATCCTAGAAAGTTTGTAAGATCAGTACAACATGCTATGAAAAATGAGGGGCATGGTGTCCTCTCACCCAGGAAACGGTTTAGGTTGAGGAAGTGGGTCACAACAGTGCGTAAAGGTTTACCCTCAGACACTGTTTAGATGTATATTTTCTTTCTGACACTGGGGCTTTTTGAGCTTTGCTATTGGTCTCTTTCTCTGCTGGATTTTCTCCCACTTCTAATGGAGACTCTGGGTAGGTTCGCTCAATATAAATGGCGGCAGAGATGTGGGAATGAGGAGTGTGCTGGGTGAAAATGTAAAACAAAAAAAAGTACAGGTGTTGTTTCTGCAGGAGACACATAGTGATGTGTTGAATGAAGTCGATTGGGGAAAGGGGCAAGTGTGTTGAGCCATGGGACAAATCTTAGTGCAGGAGTGGTAGTCATTTTTGTACCGGGGCTGTCTGTGTGTTGAGCCATGGGACAAATCTTAGTGCAGGGTTGGCAGTCCTTTTTGTACCGGGGCTGTCTGTGTGTTGAGCCATGGGACAAATCTTAGTGCAGGGTTGGCAGTCCTTTTTGCACCGGGGCTGTCTGTGTGTTGAGCCATGGGACAAATGTTAGTGCAGGGTTGGCAGTCCTTTTTGCACCGGGGCTGTCTGTGTGTTGAGCCATGGGACAAATGTTAGTGCAGGGGTGGCAGTCCTTTTTGCACCGGGGCTGTCTGTAAAACTTGGCTCCTCAAAGGAGGTGTGTAAAGGTAGGCTTCTTGTTGTTAAAGCAGAAATTAACAACATGGGTTTTGTCTTTATAAATGTGTATGCGCCTAACACAGGGAGAGAAAGAGGGGTTCTATTTGGGAGTCTTAGACAGGAACTCTCACAGGTAGCGCCTGAGGAGACGCTGGTGGTCGGAGGGGACTGGAACTGTACAATGGATTTTACAAAAGACAGAAATGGGGAAGAGCCTCATTCAGTGTCAGTGGGAGTGTTAAGGGACATCATTAATCAGTTTGACCTAGTGGATGTTTGGAGAGCTAAACATCCAAACACAAGACAAGATTTTTGGGGCTAGGGTGAGTGCAGCCAGACTTGATCGCTTTTACATGTCTAGGAATCGGAGCAATAGGCTGTTGGGAACTACCATTCTCCCGGTGGGGTTTTCAGATCATCACATAACCATGGCTCGACTGTCTATTTCACCAGGGTCCCGGCAGGCATCTTATTGGAAGTTCAATGTAAAGCTCTTACAAGATGCCACTTTTTGCTCAGGTTTCCAGACCTTTTGGGAAAGGTGGGGGCAGCGAAGAGAGGAGTATGAGTCTCTGAGTCAGTGGTGGGATGTGGGGAAAGTCCAAATTCGGCTTTTCTGTCAACAGTACACAGCTCTCTCATCTTCAGAGGCTAGGAGAGTATTGGGGGAACTAGAGCGTTGTATTAGTGAGATAGAGGTAGAGATGGTGGGGCAAGGCAATGTAGGCCTCCAGGCTAATTTAGCTGAATTACGTAGGGACCTGGGTTGTTTTTTTCCAGGTTAAAGCAAAGGGAGCACTTGTAAGAGCTAGGTTCTCCATGCTCAAGGAGATGGATGCTCCCAGCTCCTTCTTCTTTGGTTTGGAATGACAGAGCGGTGAAGCCAAGGGTATGCATTGTCTACGGCTGTCTGATGGGCGGGTGACCTCTGTGGTGGGAGAGATGCGGGAGCGGACTGTGGAGTTTTATACTGAATTGTATAGGGCAGAAGTGTGTGATCCTATGTGTGCTCAAGTCTTGTTCACAGGACTCCCTAAGCTCTCTCTGGCACTGAGGGATGAAATGGATATTCCTCTGTTGTCCGTAACCCAGATGTCCCCCGGTCGTGCACCGGGGGTCGATGGACACCCAGTGGAGTTTTATAAAAAAATTGGGGGATAATTGGACAGGACTTATTTTGCTTGTTGCGTGAATGCGTCGGGGTAGGAGAGTTGCCGATGAGCTGCCGTTGGGCGGCTCTGACTCTCCTGCCCAAAAAAGGGGACTTGTGAGACCTTAAGAACTTGAAGGCTTGTGGCAATACTCTGTGCGGATTACAAGATATTTGCCAAAGTCCTCTCTAAGACTGAAGTCCCATTTGGACTGGATGGTACATAAGGACCAAACATAGTGTGTACCGGGATGCTCAATCACGGACAACTTGTTCTTCATTAGGGACATGTTGGACTTGTCGAGAGGTTCTAATGTGAACTTTGGACTGGTCTCTTTAGATCAAGAGAAGGCTTTTTATAGAGTGGACCATAAGTATCTGTTTAATGTGATGTCTGTGTTTGGGTTTGGGAAGAGTTTTTTGACCTGTGTGAAGCTGTTGTATGCTGGGGCGTCATGTATTGTCAAGTCGGGAGCGGGGCTCAGTAGGCCAGTCTGGATGAGACGGGGCATTAGACAAGGATGCCCTCTATCTGGGCAGTTATACACATTAGCCATTGAGCATTCTTTAGGACTGCTACGCAGGAGACCGCAGGGAGTGTGCTGGACAGGAATGGATGTGGTGACAGGCATAGCAGTGTCAGCATATGCAGATTATATTTCTGTGATGATAAGGATATGCAGGCACTAGAGACCAGTCTGAAGGTGTATGAGTGAGCTACATCAGCTAAGGTAAACTGGGGCAAGAGTAAAGCTCTGTTATGTGAGGCATGGGGGGATAGGGCTCCTTTTTTGCTTCCAGGGGGTTTGCAGTGGGGTTGTGAAGGGCTTAAAGTGTTGGGGATGTACCTGGGCTCGGAGAAGTGGGTAAGGAAGAACTGGGAGGGGCTGTCACAGGCAGTGGTGTCAAGACTGGCCAGGTGGAGGTGGCTCCTGTCCCAAGTGTCATATAGAGGGAGGGTGCTGATAATTAACAACCTGGTAGCATCTTCCCTGTGGCATAAACTGGCTGTCCCCAATCCCCCCGCCGGTCTGCTCGCAGACCTGCAACGCAAGCTGGTGGACTTCTTCTGGTCGGGCCATCACTGGCTGAAGTCAGCAGTGTTGTACATGACCGTTCACGAAGGAGGACAGGGCCTAGTGGAACTGGAGAGCAGGATGGCTGCTTTCAGGCTAAACGCGGTGCAGAGACTGCTGTACCATGCTGATGTTGGCTGGAGGGAGCCAGCATGCGCACTGCTGAGGAGAGCTGGCGGATTATGGTTGGACCGGCAGCTGTTCCTCATGAAGCTGGAGAGGCTGAGTACAGCAGGTCTCTCAGATTTTTACTCTGCAATGCTGAGGGCCTGGCAGCTGCTAAGGCCCATTTGAGAAGGGGGTGTGGAGCCTGGGCTATGGGTGTGGGAGGAGCCTATCTTCCACAACCCAGCCATCCCTTTGAGATCGGTTCAGTTGGCCACCCTGCAGAGGCAACTGATGGCAGGGGGTTTACAAAGGCTGGGTGACCTGAGACTGCTGGGAGAGGAGGGGTGGAAAACCCTGGGAAGTCTTGGCACAACAAACAGGAATAACGTCTCTTAGGCTGCTGGAGAGATTCCTGGAGGAGGTCCAGGAGGCACTGTCTGAGCCGGTAAGGGGGGTGTTTGAGAGGCCAAAGGGAAATGAGCCACCAATGTTTCCGCCACTGCAGGTGACGGCAGAGACTGGGGACTGGAAAGGGGGTCTGGAGGACTTGTTAGATTTTAACACTCCGAGCCTGGAGGAGTTTGAGGATGTGGGAGGTAAAGCCCTCTACAACCTCTGCGTTAAGGTTCGGAACATTAGGAGCCGAACAGGAGTGAAGGTACATCAGTGGCAGGGGGTATGTGGGGCGGAGAGTATGGTGGGTTTTAGGTGGAGGGGGCTCTACAAATCCCCAGTACCAAAGAGGTCAGGGGACCTCCAGTGGAGGGTTCTTCATGGAGCCCTGGCTACTAACAGCTGGTTGGCACGGGTTGAACCGGGAATCGGGGGGTGTCTTTTCTGTAAAATTAAAGAAACTGTGATTCATGTGTTTTCTGTGTGCACCAGGTTAATGCCTTTAATGTTTCTGTTGGAATGTCTGTGTGAGAGGTTGGGGGTGGTTTTTACTGTTGAGATGTTTATAATGGGATATAGGTATTCGAGGAAGGAGAAAGCCAAATGTGTTTTGTTGAACTCTCTGTTTGCTCAGGCAAAGTTTACTATTTGGCTAACAAGGAGGAACAGGGTCAAAGGTGGGGGGATAACAGACTCTTTACTATTGTTTAATGGGATGGTCTCTGCGTGCCTCAGGGTTGAGTTTGAGTTCTATAAAATAATAAAATGTGTAGAGATGTTTGAGGAGATATGGTGTGTTGGGGGGGGCTGTCTCTATAGCTGGGGAAGATGTTTTGGATATACAGTTGTAGGAGTGGGTATTGTGATGATGGTTTGTATCATGTGGTAGATAGAAAGGTGAGTATGGTAAATGTATGCAGTACAGGATATTTTTTGGTTTTTATTTTGAAGGGGGGTGAGTTTTAAGTGAAATGAGATTGTTTTAGTAAAGAAAGACAAAAAGTCAAGTCTCTCTCTCTCTCTGTGTTGTCTTAAAGAAGAGTAAAGTTAAGGCCTCAATATCTATCTGAATTTCTGTCGGTGTCCATTTTGAAAGTGCTGAAGGACTAGTCCTACCTCGTCGCAGCTCGTTTGCTTGCAGTTGCTTATACTTAGAGCTGTATTCATGATATAAGAACAAACATTGTGAATTTACTGAACATAAATGTAATGTTTGTGTATGGTTCAAAAGTTACAACTCATGTTGGCGTTCATTATTATTGAAAGACGATGCGGTTCTTATTGACTTACACAAATCCACAAGGATTCAATAGAAACCACATTTGTTTCAGCAAGTCAGCCATATCAGCTATGTTTTTTTAAAGGGCAGTAAATGAGGCTGAATGAACTGTTTTGCTGCCAGACAAGGCTTCGCTGATAGCCAGGTGTAGCAGTGGTAAGGATTCACTCCATGGTGCTGAAAAGAAAGCTCTTCTGTTGGGACAGCTTTATGTAGGCCCTAACAGTTTGTGGGCACTGTTTGTCACCGTTATAGTGCCACTAATGTATTGTTTAGTGATGTGTTGTGGCTTTGCTGGCATGTATCTGCAGATTTTAGATGCACATGCTAAAATCGCAACTGGAGCTGCTTTCACACAAGGAGAGAGTCCCTGTCTGACAGTGGCTGCTGGAGCAAACCGAGGATGGAACAATAGAAGGACTGTGGATATTAGGCTTGAACAATAAAGAGTCTAATTTTCTTCTGGGATCAACCCATTTAGTTTCCAATACACCGGTGATTACTGTATTCTTCCTGCATTCACTCCTCAGTAAGCTATTTCCAGGAGTCTGTTGAACAGGGGGAGTGATTTTTATGCCTTTCTCTCTTTGGGTTTTCTTCTTCAAGCAAGACTGTGATGAGACAAAGACAGAGAGTGGTCCCACTCCCTATAGGAGGGCCCATTTCAATGTCCTCTAATTAAGCTTCATTGACAATCTTTCAGTCAGAATGTACTCATCTGAAAGCATACCAACATGCATATTGCACCCCACACACACGCACACACACACACACACACACACACACACACACACACACACACACACACACACACACACACACACACACACACACACACACACACACACACACACACACACACACACACACACACACACACACACACACACACACACACAGCTGTACATGCACACACACACAAACCAAATGTTTGTTGTCAACGAAGGCTGTTGCAGAAAGAAAAATAGCTACAAGGTGTGCTCATGAGATATCATCATATTATATTCAATATTCATCAAATGGGCTCACTCTTTAAATGGGACGTTCCAGAGCCCTTAGACTACTGTGAGGCGCAGTCAACAATTCTTCAGTATGCCCATGGTTGTTGGAGTTTTATCTTGACGGCTTACTCCTAAAGCCTTAATTTGTCTTTGAGGAGTGTAATGCATATAGATGTGACAAACAATAGAAGATGTTCTATTTAAAGTTATACTCATATTGTCCTTGACAACTGACTGTGAGGGGACACCACTGACTGTAGCCTGTAATGGAATTGCTTCATACTGCACCCTGGGAAAGAACACAGTCATAACGTTCTCATTATTTCACAAGCCAATCAAAAGATACCTGCGTCAAAAACAATCTCAACATAACACTTCTCTCCCATAATCATTAATCATGATCATCTACAAGCTCTGCATCTGTCTACCTCACCTGAGTCTGAAAATAAATGTATCGTCATTTAAAATGTCATAGTTTCTTAAGCATCTATAAATCTATATAAATACTCTCAATTTCCGTACAGTGGATTGGCTAAGCTCTGAGAGGACGGAGAGAGACTTGGTGACGTTGAGTATCCTACTGCAGTTCACTGGCTGCCTGACTCCAGCAGTAATGATATGTCCCATAGAGAGAGAGCCCCAGGTACAGTGCAGAGGTCTATCTCCTCTAGTAGTCCTCTGGTGTCAGGTTGGACATGAGCCAGAGAGGTCCTGCCTAATGAAAGAGGGATGGGGGAGAAGAGAGGAGTGAGAGAGAGACAGAGAGAGAGCGGGCAAGGAGTGGAGGTGAATGTGCTATGGTTGAGTGAGCATTAGAGAGAGAGCGAGAGAAATAGAGAAGGAGAAAAAGGGCGAGAGAGACAAAGCCAGGAGAGAGGAATGATTTGGATGTGGTTTAGGAAAGGAAGACAGAGAGATGAGGGGTTAGTTATAGGCCTGGTAGTGGTGGGTGGTACAGCAGGGGGTGGACACTGACTGGACAATGTGTGCCTGCATTGAATAAGACCCCAATCACCTCCTGAAAGTGGATCAATCTTCAGTGAGATCACCTTGCCTGGACCCTGCCTGGACGTGCTTCCCTGAACACCTGATCATTTGTCTGGGTCGAAGACACCCTTAACTCCCCCTCCATTCTATGTTTTCCACCACGCTCAGAGCACAAACCTTTCCTCCCTCGGTCAACACCCACTCAAAAAGTCAATGCATCGCTGTGTGTTTTCACTGATTGTACAAGAGAAGGTGTCACTCCTGTTATGATGAGAGGATTAGGACATGGTAAAGATATATCCAAGGGCTTTGTGTAAGATCCATTCCATAGACTTCTGCTGGCATTCATTTCCTTGCCTGGATCACATGGATGGAAGCCAGGGCTAGATGTCCAGGGCACCCTGTAGAACAGTGTCCTGGACTGTGAGTGGGACTGAGGGATGATAGCCAAGACTCTTGTGTGGAAAACTCATTTCTATCCTGCTTTTGAATATTGTGTTAGATCATTTACAGTCAAAAAGCTTTAACTAAGCAAGGCAATTCCTGTTCTCCCTGTTACCCTGCCAACCAAAGTCAAGGACAAAAAAGTTGGAACACAGAAAATGTCATTAATTCAGTGTGAACGGTCACCGAGACCTTTCCTCAATGCCTGGTTTGCCAATGACACAGGGTGTATGGAGAGTCCATTCTTTATACCACACATGTCAAACTCATTCCACAGAGGGCCGAGTGTCTGCGTGTTTTCACTCCTCCCTTGTACTTGATTGATGACATAAGATCACTAATTAATAAGTTGTCTAGGTCTTAAATGAAAGGAACAACTAAAAACCTGTGGACACTAGGCCCTCCATGGAATGAATTTGATACTCCTGCTTTAGACGTTGATATAGAGCGTTGGCATGCAGACAGTGTATTCTCTCCAGGCATCTGTCACCGGGCCCTCTGCTCTGGACCCTCTCGGGTCCCTGTGCAACTGTCCTCTTTTATATGACACTCATCTCACACCCATTTAGCTTATAGACATATTCAAATATCCCTATTACTGTAATACTATTACTGTAAAACCCAAAGGAATGAAATCATGATGGACTACTGTCCTCTATCCTTGTCTGTCATTGGAGCCAGAGACAAAGACCCTTGATGGACCAAAGGAAGAGTAGGTGCTGATTTAGCAACAGCTAATGGGGATCCTAATAAAATACTACAATGTTCTTGTTACACAGGTATAAAGGCAACATAAGGTACATTTCTACTGTTTTTCTGATATATTTGACTTGTAATGATGTCCAAAGTAATAATCAATTAACCTCAACTTCTGACATACTGCAGTGATGTAAAGTACTTAAGTAAATATACTTTGAAGTACTACTTATGTAGGTGTTTTTGTTATCTATACTTTACTATTTTTATTTTTGACAACTTTTACTTTTACTCCTCTACATTCCTAAAGAAAATAATGTATTTTTTACTCTATACATTTTTCCTGACACCCAAAAGTACTCATTACATTTTGAATAGTTGGCGGGACAGAAAAATGATCCAATTCACAAACTTAACAAGAGAACATCCCTGGTCATCCCTACTGCCTCTGATCTGGAAGACTAACTAAACACAAATACTTTGTTTGTAAATAATGCCTGAGTGTTGGAGTGTGCCCCTGGCTATCTGTAAATTTAAAAAACAAGAAAATTGTGCCATCTGGTTTGCTTAATATAAGGAATTGGAAATTATTTCTACTTTTGATACTTAAGTACATTTTATAAATTACATTTACTTTTGATACTTAAGTACATTTTATAAATTACATTTACTTTTGATACTTAAGTTTTTTTTAAAACCAAATACTTTTAGACTTTTACTCAAGTGGTATTTTACTGGGTGACTCACTTTTCTTTGAGTCATGTTCTATTAAGGTATCTTTACTTTTACTCAAGTAGTATTTTACGGGGTGACTTTCACTTTTCTTTGAGTCATGTTCTATTAAGGTATCTTTACTTTTACTCAAGTAGTATTTTACGGGGTGACTTTCACTTTTCTTTGAGTCATGTTCTATTAAGGTATCTTTACTTTTACTCAACGATGACAATTGGGTGCTTTTTGCACCACTGACATACTGTATGTTTGTATCTCCTGTTCAATCCCATACAGCAGCTAGTGATGGTTGTGTTTGTTTTGATTGGTCTTGTATTGATTGTATTGTGTTGATGCTGTTATTTTGCTATATGTTGTATTGTGTTGATGCTGTTATTTTGCTATATGTTGTATTGTGTTGATGCTGTTATTTTGCTATATGTTGTATTGTGTTGATGTTATTTTGCTAAATGTTGTATTGTGTTGATGTTATTTTGCTATATGTTGTATTGTGTTGATGCTGTTATTTTGCTGTATATTGTGTTGATGTTATTTTGCTATATGTTGTATTGTGTTGATGCTGTTATTTTGCTATATGTTGTATTGTGTTGATGATGTTATTTTGCTATATGTTGTATTGTGTTGATGCTGTTATTTTGCTATATGTTGTATTGTGTTGATGTTATTTTGCTATATGTTGTATTGTGTTGATGCTGTTATTTTGCTATATGTTGTATTGTGTTGATGCTGTTATTTTGCTATATGTTGTATTGTGTTGATGATGTTATTTTGCTATATGTTGTATTGTGTTGATGCTGTTATTTTGCTATATGTTGTATTGTGTTGATGTTATTTTGCTATATGTTGTATTGTGTTGATGCTGTTATTTTGCTATATGTTGTATTGTGTTGATGCTGTTATTTTGCTATATGTTGTATTGTGTTGATGATGTTATTTTGCTATATGTTGTATTGTGTTGATGCTGTTATTTTGCTATATGTTGTATTGTGTTGATGTTATTTTGCTATATGTTGTATTGTGTTGATGCTGTTATTTTGCTATATGTTGTATTGTGTTGATGTTGTTATTTTTCTGTATATTGTGTTGATGTTATTTTGCTATATGTTGTATTGTGTTGATGTTATTTTGCTATATGTTGTATTGTGTTGATGCTGTTATTTTGCTATATGTTGTATTGTGTTGATGTTGTTATTTTTCTGTATATTGTGTTGATGTTATTTTGCTATATGTTGTATTGTGTTGATGTTATTTTGCTATATGTTGTATTGTGTTGATGTTATTTTGCTATATGTTGTATTGTGTTGATGTTATTTTGCTATATGTTGTATTGTGTTGATGTTATTTTGCTATATGTTGTATTGTGTTGATGTTATTTTGCTATATATTGTATTGTGTTGATGTTATTTTGCTATATGTTGTATTGTGTTGATGTTATTTTGCTATATGTTGTATTGTGTTGATGTTATTTTGCTATATGTTGTATTGTGTTGATGTTATTTTGCTGTATGTTGTATTGTGTTGATGTTATTTTGCTGTATGTTGTATTGTGTTGATGTTATTTTGCTGTATGTTGTGTTGATGTTATTTTGCTATATGTTGTATTGTGTTGATGTTATTTTGCTATATGTTGTATTGTGTTGATGTTATTTTGCTGTATGTTGTATTGTGTTGATGTTATTTTGCTATATGTTGTATTGTGTTGATGTTATTTTGCTATATGTTGTATTGTGTTGATGTTATTTTGCTATATGTTGTATTGTGTTGATGTTGTTATTTTTCTGTATATTGTGTTGATGTTATTTTGCTATATGTTGTATTGTGTTGATGTTATTTTGTTGTATTGTGTTGATGTTATTTTGCTGTATGTTGTATTGTGTTGATGTTGTTATTTTGCTGTATATTGTGTTGTGTTGATGATGTTATTTTGCTATATGTTGTATTGTGTTGATGTTGTTATTTTGCTATATGTTGTATTGTGTTGATGTTGTTATTTTGCTATGTGTTGTATTGTGTTGATGTTGTTATTTTGCTATGTGTTGTATTGTGTTGATGTTGTTATTTTGCTATATGTTGTATTGTGTTGATGTTGTTATTTTGCTATGTGTTGTATTGTGTTGATGTTGTTATTTTGCTATATGTTGTATTGTGTTGATGATGTTATTTTGCTATATGTTGTATTGTGTTGATGTTGTTATTTTGCTGTATATTGTGTTGATGTTATTTTGCTATATGTTGTATTGTGTTGATGTTATTTTGCTATATGTTGTATTGTGTTGATGATGTTATTTTGCTATATGTTGTATTGTGTTGATGTTGTTATTTTGCTGTATATTGTGTTGATGTTATTTTGCTATATGTTGTATTGTGTTGATGTTATTTTGCTATATGTTGTATTGTGTTGATGATGTTATTTTGCTATATGTTGTATTGTGTTGATGTTATTTTGCTATATATTGTATTGTGTTGATGTTGTTATTTTGCTATATGTTGTATTGTGTTGATGTTGTTATTTTGCTATGTGTTGTATTGTGTTGATGTTGTTATTTTGCTATATGTTGTATTGTGTTGATGTTGTTATTTTGCTGTATATTGTGTTGATGTTATTTTGCTATATGTTGTATTGTGTTGATGTTATTTTGCTATATGTTGTATTGTGTTGATGATGTTATTTTGCTATATATTGTATTGTGTTGATGTTGTTATTTTGCTATATGTTGTATTGTGTTGATGTTGTTATTTTGCTATGTGTTGTATTGTGTTGATGTTGTTATTTTGCTATATGTTGTATTGTGTTGATGTTGTTATTTTGCTGTATATTGTGTTGATGTTATTTTGCTATATGTTGTATTGTGTTGATGTTATTTTGCTATATGTTGTATTGTGTTGATGATGTTATTTTGCTATATGTTGTATTGTGTTGATGTTATTTTGCTATATATTGTATTGTGTTGATGTTGTTATTTTGCTATATGTTGTATTGTGTTGATGTTGTTATTTTGCTATGTGTTGTATTGTGTTGATGTTGTTATTTTGCTATGTGTTGTATTGTGTTGATGATGTTATTTTGCTATATGTTGTATTGTGTTGATGTTGTTATTTTGCTATATGTTGTATTGTGTTGATGATGTTATTTTGCTATATGTTGTATTGTGTTGATGTTGTTATTTTGCTGTATATTGTATTGTGTTGATGTTGTTATTTTGCTCTATGTTGTATTGTGTTGATGATGTTATTTTGCTGTATATTGTATTGATGTTGTTATTTTGCTGTATATTGTGTTGATGTTATTTTGCTATATGTTGTATTGTGTTGATGTTATTTTGCTGTATATTGTATTGTGTTGATGTTGTTATTTTGCTCTATGTTGTATTGTGTTGATGTTGTTATTTTGCTGTATATTGTGTTGATGTTATTTTGCTATATGTTGTATTGTGTTGATGTTGTTATTTTGCTATATGTTGTATTGTGTTGATGTTATTTTGCTATATGTTGTATTGTGTTGATGTTATTTTGCTGTATATTGTGTTGATGTTATTTTGCTATATATTATATTGTGTTGATGTTATTTTGCTATATATTGTATTGTGTTGATGTTGTTATTTTGCTATATGTTGTATTGTGTTGATGTTATTTTGCTGTATATTGTATTGTGTTGATGTTATTTTGCTGTATATTGTGTTGTGTTGATGTTATTTTGCTGTATATTGTATTGTGTTGATGTTATTTTGCTGTATATTGTGTTGATGTTATTTTGCTATATGTTGTATTGTGTTGATGTTATTTTGCTGTATGTTGTATTGTGTTGATGTTATTTTGCTGTATATTGTATTGTGTTGATGTTATTTTGCTGTATATTGTGTTGATGTTATTTTGCTATATGTTGTATTGTGTTGATGTTATTTTGCTGTATGTTGTATTATGATGTTATTATTTTGCTGTATATTGTGTTGATGTTATTTTTTGCTATATGTTGTGTTGTGTTGATGTTGTTATTTTGCTATATGTTGTATTGTGATGATGTTATTATTTTGCTGTATATTGTGTTGATGTTATTTTGCTATATGTTGTATTGTGTTGTTGTTATTTTGCTGTATATTGTATTGTGTTGATGTTATTTTGCTGTATATTGTGTTGATGTTATTTTGCTATATGTTGTATTGTGTTGATGTTATTTTGCTGTATGTTGTATTATGATGTTATTATTTTGCTGTATATTGTGTTGATGTTATTTTGCTATATGTTGTATTGTGTTGATGTTATTTTGCTATATGTTGTATTGTGTTGTTGTTATTTTGCTGTATATTGTATTGTGTTGATGTTATTTTGCTGTATATTGTGTTGATGTTATTTTGCTATATGTTGTATTGTGTTGATGTTATTTTGCTGTATGTTGTATTATGATGTTATTATTTTGCTGTATATTGTGTTGATGTTATTTTGCTATATGTTGTATTGTGTTGATGCTGTTATTTTGCTATATGTTGTATTGTGTTGATGATGTTATTTTGCTATATGTTGTATTGTGTTGATGCTGTTATTTTGCTATATGTTGTATTGTGTTGATGTTATTTTGCTATATGTTGTATTGTGTTGATGCTGTTATTTTGCTATATGTTGTATTGTGTTGATGTTGTTATTTTTCTGTATATTGTGTTGATGTTATTTTGCTATATGTTGTATTGTGTTGATGTTATTTTGCTATATGTTGTATTGTGTTGATGTTATTTTGCTATATGTTGTATTGTGTTGATGTTATTTTGCTATATGTTGTATTGTGTTGATGTTATTTTGCTATATGTTGTATTGTGTTGATGTTATTTTGCTATATATTGTATTGTGTTGATGTTATTTTGCTATATGTTGTATTGTGTTGATGTTATTTTGCTATATGTTGTATTGTGTTGATGTTATTTTGCTATATGTTGTATTGTGTTGATGTTATTTTGCTGTATGTTGTATTGTGTTGATGTTATTTTGCTGTATGTTGTATTGTGTTGATGTTATTTTGCTGTATGTTGTGTTGATGTTATTTTGCTATATGTTGTATTGTGTTGATGTTATTTTGCTATATGTTGTATTGTGTTGATGTTATTTTGCTGTATGTTGTATTGTGTTGATGTTATTTTGCTATATGTTGTATTGTGTTGATGTTATTTTGCTATATGTTGTATTGTGTTGATGTTATTTTGCTATATGTTGTATTGTGTTGATGTTGTTATTTTTCTGTATATTGTGTTGATGTTATTTTGCTATATGTTGTATTGTTTGATGTTATTTTGTTGTATTGTGTTGATGTTATTTTGCTGTATGTTGTATTGTGTTGATGTTGTTATTTTGCTGTATATTGTGTTGTGTTGATGATGTTATTTTGCTATATGTTGTATTGTGTTGATGTTGTTATTTTGCTATATGTTGTATTGTGTTGATGTTGTTATTTTGCTATGTGTTGTATTGTGTTGATGTTGTTATTTTGCTATGTGTTGTATTGTGTTGATGTTGTTATTTTGCTATATGTTGTATTGTGTTGATGTTGTTATTTTGCTATGTGTTGTATTGTGTTGATGTTGTTATTTTGCTATATGTTGTATTGTGTTGATGATGTTATTTTGCTATATGTTGTATTGTGTTGATGTTGTTATTTTGCTGTATATTGTGTTGATGTTATTTTGCTATATGTTGTATTGTGTTGATGTTATTTTGCTATATGTTGTATTGTGTTGATGATGTTATTTTGCTATATGTTGTATTGTGTTGATGTTGTTATTTTGCTGTATATTGTGTTGATGTTATTTTGCTATATGTTGTATTGTGTTGATGTTATTTTGCTATATGTTGTATTGTGTTGATGATGTTATTTTGCTATATGTTGTATTGTGTTGATGTTATTTTGCTATATATTGTATTGTGTTGATGTTGTTATTTTGCTATATGTTGTATTGTGTTGATGTTGTTATTTTGCTATGTGTTGTATTGTGTTGATGTTGTTATTTTGCTATATGTTGTATTGTGTTGATGTTGTTATTTTGCTGTATATTGTGTTGATGTTATTTTGCTATATGTTGTATTGTGTTGATGTTATTTTGCTATATGTTGTATTGTGTTGATGATGTTATTTTGCTATATATTGTATTGTGTTGATGTTGTTATTTTGCTATATGTTGTATTGTGTTGATGTTGTTATTTTGCTATGTGTTGTATTGTGTTGATGTTGTTATTTTGCTATATGTTGTATTGTGTTGATGTTGTTATTTTGCTGTATATTGTTTGATGTTATTTTGCTATATGTTGTATTGTGTTGATGTTATTTTGCTATATGTTGTATTGTGTTGATGATGTTATTTTGCTATATGTTGTATTGTGTTGATGATGTTATTTTGCTATATGTTGTATTGTGTTGATGATGTTATTTTGCTATATATTGTATTGTGTTGATGTTATTTTTTGCTATGTGTTGTATTGTGTTGATGTTGTTATTTTGCTATGTGTTGTATTGTGTTGATGTTGTTATTTTGCTATGTGTTGTATTGTGTTGATGATGTTATTTTGCTATATGTTGTATTGTGTTGATGATGTTATTTTGCTATATGTTGTATTGTGTTGATGTTGTTATTTTGCTGTATATTGTATTGTGTTGATGTTGTTATTTTGCTCTATGTTGTATTGTGTTGATGATGTTATTTTGCTGTATATTGTATTGATGTTGTTATTTTGCTGTATTTGTGTTGATGTTATTTTGCTATATGTTGTATTGTGTTGATGTTATTTTGCTGTATATTGTATTGTGTTGATGTTGTTATTTTGCTATGTTGTATTGTGTTGATGTTGTTATTTTGCTGTATATTGTGTTGATGTTATTTTGCTATATGTTGTATTGTGTTGATGTTGTTATTTTGCTATATGTTGTATTGTGTTGATGTTATTTTGCTATATGTTGTATTGTGTTGATGTTATTTTGCTGTATATTGTGTTGATGTTATTTTGCTATATATTATATTGTGTTGATGTTATTTTGCTATATATTGTATTGTGTTGATGTTGTTATTTTGCTATATGTTGTATTGTGTTGATGTTATTTTGCTGTATATTGTATTGTGTTGATGTTATTTTGCTGTATATTGTGTTGTGTTGATGTTATTTTGCTGTATATTGTATTGTGTTGATGTTATTTTGCTGTATATTGTGTTGATGTTATTTTGCTATATGTTGTATTGTGTTGATGTTATTTTGCTGTATGTTGTATTGTGTTGATGTTATTTTGCTGTATATTGTATTGTGTTGATGTTATTTTGCTGTATATTGTGTTGATGTTATTTTGCTATATGTTGTATTGTGTTGATGTTATTTTGCTGTATGTTGTATTATGATGTTATTATTTTGCTGTATATTGTGTTGATGTTATTTTGCTATATGTTGTGTTGTGTTGATGTTGTTATTTTGCTATATGTTGTATTGTGATGATGTTATTATTTTGCTGTATATTGTGTTGATGTTATTTTGCTATATGTTGTATTGTGTTGTTGTTATTTTGCTGTATATTGTATTGTGTTGATGTTATTTTGCTGTATATTGTGTTGATGTTATTTTGCTATATGTTGTATTGTGTTGATGTTATTTTGCTGTATGTTGTATTATGATGTTATTATTTTGCTGTATATTGTGTTGATGTTATTTTGCTATATGTTGTATTGTGTTGATGTTATTTTGCTATATGTTGTATTGTGTTGATGTTATTATTTTGCTGTATATTGTATTGTGTTGATGTTATTTTGCTATGTGTTGTATTGTGTTGATGTTATTTTGCTATATGTTGTATTGTGTTGATGTTATTTTGCTATATGTTGTATTGTGATGATGTTGTCATTTTGCTGTATATTGTGATGTTGTTATTTTGCTATATGTTGTGTTGTGTTGATGTTATTTTGCTATATGTTGTATTGTGTTGATGTTGTTATTTTGCTATATGTTGTGTTGTGTTGATGTTATTTTGCTATATGTTGTATTGTGTTGATGTTGTTATTTTGCTATATGTTGTATTGTGTTGATATTATTATTTTGCTGTATATTGTGATGTTATTTTGCTATATGTTGTATTGTGTTGATGTTATTATTTTGCTGTATATTGTGTTGATGTTATTTTGCTATATGTTGTATTGTGTTGATGTTGTTATTTTGCTATATGTTGTATTGTGTTGATGTTATTTTGCTGTATGTTGTATTGTGTTGATGTTGTTATTTTGCTGTATGTTGTATTGTGTTGATGTTGTTATTTTGCTGTATATTGTATTGTGTTGATGTTGTTATTTTGCTGTATATTGTATTGTGTTGATGTTATTTTGCTGTATGTTGTATTGTGTTGATGTTATTTTGCTGTATGTTGTATTGTGTTGATGTTGTTATTTTGCTGTATATTGTATTGTGTTGATGTTGTTATTTTGCTGTATATTGTATTGTGTTGATGTTGTTATTTTGCTGTATATTGTATTGTGTTGATGTTATTTTGCTGTATGTTGTTATTTTGCTATATGTTGTATTGTGTTGATGTTGTTATTTTGCTATATGTTGTATTGTGTTGATGTTGTTATTTTGCTATATGTTGTATTGTGTTGATGTTATTTTGCTATATGTTGTATTGTGTTGATGTTGTTATTTTGCTATATGTTGTATTGTGTTGATGTTATTTTGCTATATGTTGTAGTGTGTTGATGTTGTTATTTTGCTATATGTTGTAGTGTGTTGATGTTGTTATTTTGCTATATGTTGTATTGTGTTGATGTTATTTTGCTATATGTTGTATTGTGTTGATGTTGTTATTTTGCTATATGTTGTATTGTGTTGATGTTGTTATTTTGCTATATGTTGTATTGTGTTGATGTTGTTATTTTGCTATATGTTGTATTGTGTTGATGTTGTTATTTTGCTATATGTTGTAGTGTGTTGATGTTGTTATTTTGCTATATGTTGTATTGTGTTGATGTTATTTTGCTATATGTTGTATTGTGTTGATGTTATTTTGCTATATGTTGTATTGTGTTGATGTTGTTATTTTGCTATGTGTTGTGTTGTTGTTATTTTGCTATATGTTGTATTGTGTTGATGTTGTTATTTTGCTATATGTTGTATTGTGTTGATGTTATTTTGCTATATGTTGTATTGTGTTGATGTTGTTATTTTGCTATGTGTTGTATTGTGTTGATGTTATTTTGCTATATGTTGTATTGTGTGGATGTTGTTATTTTGCTATGTGTTGTATTATGTTGATGTTGTTATTTTGCTGTATATTGTGTTGATGTTATTTTGCTGTATATTGTGTTGATGTTATTTTGCTGTATATTGTGTTGATGTTGTTATTTTGCTATATGTTGTAGTGTGTTGATGTTGTTATTTTGCTATATGTTGTATTGTGTGGATGTTGTTATTTTGCTGTATATTGTGTTGATGTTATTTTGCTGTATATTGTATTGTGTTGTTGTTATTTTGCTGTATATTGTGTTGATGTTATTTTGCTATATGTTGTATTGTGTTGATGTTATTTTGCTGTATGTTGTATTGTGTTGATGTTGTTATTTTGCTATATGCTGTGTTGATGTTATTTTGCTGTATATTGTATTGTGTTGATGTTGTTATTTTGCTATATGTTGTATTGTGTTGATGTTATTTTGCTGTATATTGTATTGTGTTGATGTTGTTATTTTGCTATATGTTGTATTGTGTTGATGTCGTTATTTTGCTGTATATTGTATTGTGTTGATGTTATTTTGCTGTATATTGTGTTGATGTTGTTATTTTGCTATATGTTGTATTGTGTTGATGTTATTTTGCTGTATATTGTGTTGATGTTATTTTGCTGTTTGTTGTATTGTGTTGATGTTATTTTGCTATATGTTGTGTTGATGTTGTTATTTTGCTATATGTTGTGTTGTGTTGATGTTGTTATTTTGCTATATGTTGTATTGTGTTGATGTTGTTATTTTTCTGTATATTGTGTTGATGTTGTTATTTTGCTGTATATTGTGTTGATGTTATTTTGCTATATGTTGTATTGTGTTGATGTTGTTATTTTGCTATATGTTGTATTGTGTTGATGTTGTTATTTTGCTGTATATTGTGTTGATGTTATTTTGCTATATGTTGTATTGTGTTGATGTTGTTATTTTGCTATATGTTGTATTGTGTTGATGTTGTTATTTTGCTGTATATTGTGTTGATGTTGTTATTTTGCTGTATATTGTGTTGATGTTATTTTGCTATATGTTGTATTGTGTTGATGTTATTTTGCTGTATATTGTATTGTGTTGATGTTGTTATTTTGCTATGTGTTGTATTGTGTTGATGTTATTTTGCTATGTGTTGTATTGTGTTGATGTTATTTTGCTGTATATTGTATTGTGTTGATGTTGTTATTTTGCTATATGTTGTATTGTGTTGATGTTATTTTGCTATGTTTTGTATTGTGTTGATGTTATTTTGCTGTATATTGTATTGTGTTGATGTTGTTATTTTGCTATGTGTTGTATTGTGTTGATGTTATTTTGCTATGTGTTGTATTGTGTTGATGTTATTTTGCTATATGTTGTATTGTGTTGATGTTATTTTGCTATATGTTGTATTGTGTTGATGTTGTTATTTTGCTATATGTTGTATTGTGTTGATGTTATTTTGCTGTATATTGTATTGTGTTGATGTTGTTATTTTGCTATATGTTGTATTGTGATGATGTTATTATTTTGCTGTATATTGTGTTGATGTTATTTTGCTATATGTTGTATTGTGTTGATGTTATTTTGCTATATGTTGTATTGTGTTGATGTTATTTTGCTGTATATTGTGTTGATGTTATTTTGCTATATGTTGTATTGTGTTGATGTTATTATTTTGCTGTATATTGTGTTGATGTTATTTTGCTATATGTTGTATTGTGTTGATGTTGTTATTTTGCTATATGTTGTATTGTGTTGATATTATTATTTTGCTGTATGTTGTATTGTGTTGATGTTGTTATTTTGCTATATGTTGTATTGTGTTGATGTTGTTATTTTGCTATATGTTGTATTGTGTTGATGTTATTTTGCTGTATATTGTGTTGATGTTATTTTGCTATATGTTGTATTGTGTTGATGTTATTTTGCTATATGTTGTATTGTGTTGATGTTGTTATTTTGCTATATGTTGTATTGTGTTGATGTTGTTATTTTGCTATATGTTGTATTGTGTTGATGTTATTTTGCTGTATGTTGTATTGTGTTGATGTTGTTATTTTGCTGTATATTGTATTGTGTTGATGTTGTTATTTTGCTGTATATTGTATTGTGTTGATGTTATTTTGCTATATGTTGTATTGTGTTGATGTTATTTTGCTGTATGTTGTATTGTGTTGATGTTGTTATTTTGCTATGTGTTGTATTGTGTTGATGTTATTTTGCTATATGTTGTATTGTGTTGATGTTGTTATTTTTCTGTATATTGTGTTGATGTTGTTATTTTGCTGTATATTGTGTTGATGTTATTTTGCTATATGTTGTATTGTGTTGATGTTGTTATTTTGCTATATGTTGTATTGTGTTGATGTTGTTATTTTGCTGTATATTGTGTTGATGTTATTTTGCTATATGTTGTATTGTGTTGATGTTGTTATTTTGCTATATGTTGTATTGTGTTGATGTTGTTATTTTGCTGTATATTGTGTTGATGTTGTTATTTTGCTGTATATTGTGTTGATGTTATTTTGCTATATGTTGTATTGTGTTGATGTTATTTTGCTGTATATTGTATTGTGTTGATGTTGTTATTTTGCTATATGTTGTATTGTGTTGATGTTATTTTGCTATGTGTTGTATTGTGTTGATGTTATTTTGCTGTATATTGTATTGTGTTGATGTTGTTATTTTGCTATATGTTGTATTGTGTTGATGTTATTTTGCTATGTTTTGTATTGTGTTGATGTTATTTTGCTGTATATTGTATTGTGTTGATGTTGTTATTTTGCTATGTGTTGTATTGTGTTGATGTTATTTTGCTATGTGTTGTATTGTGTTGATGTTATTTTGCTATATGTTGTATTGTGTTGATGTTATTTTGCTATATGTTGTATTGTGTTGATGTTGTTATTTTGCTATATGTTGTATTGTGTTGATGTTATTTTGCTGTATATTGTATTGTGTTGATGTTGTTATTTTGCTATGTGTTGTATTGTGTTGATGTTATTTTGCTATATGTTGTATTGTGTTGATGTTGTTATTTTTCTGTATATTGTGTTGATGTTGTTATTTTGCTGTATATTGTGTTGATGTTATTTTGCTATATGTTGTATTGTGTTGATGTTGTTATTTTGCTATATGTTGTATTGTGTTGATGTTGTTATTTTGCTGTATATTGTGTTGATGTTATTTTGCTATATGTTGTATTGTGTTGATGTTGTTATTTTGCTATATGTTGTATTGTGTTGATGTTGTTATTTTGCTGTATATTGTGTTGATGTTGTTATTTTGCTGTATATTGTGTTGATGTTATTTTGCTATATGTTGTATTGTGTTGATGTTATTTTGCTGTATATTGTATTGTGTTGATGTTGTTATTTTGCTATGTGTTGTATTGTGTTGATGTTATTTTGCTATGTGTTGTATTGTGTTGATGTTATTTTGCTGTATATTGTATTGTGTTGATGTTGTTATTTTGCTATATGTTGTATTGTGTTGATGTTATTTTGCTATGTTTTGTATTGTGTTGATGTTATTTTGCTGTATATTGTATTGTGTTGATGTTGTTATTTTGCTATGTGTTGTATTGTGTTGATGTTATTTTGCTATGTGTTGTATTGTGTTGATGTTATTTTGCTATATGTTGTATTGTGTTGATGTTATTTTGCTATATGTTGTATTGTGTTGATGTTGTTATTTTGCTATATGTTGTATTGTGTTGATGTTATTTTGCTGTATATTGTATTGTGTTGATGTTGTTATTTTGCTATATGTTGTATTGTGTTGATGTTGTTATTTTGCTATATGTTGTATTGTGTTGATGTTGTTATTTTGCTGTATATTGTGTTGATGTTATTTTGCTATATGTTGTATTGTGTTGATGTTGTTATTTTGCTATATGTTGTATTGTGTTGATGTTGTTATTTTGCTGTATATTGTGTTGATGTTGTTATTTTGCTGTATATTGTGTTGATGTTATTTTGCTATATGTTGTATTGTGTTGATGTTGTTATTTTGCTATGTGTTGTATTGTGTTGATGTTATTTTGCTATGTGTTGTATTGTGTTGATGTTATTTTGCTGTATATTGTATTGTGTTGATGTTGTTATTTTGCTATATGTTGTATTGTGTTGATGTTATTTTGCTATGTTTTGTATTGTGTTGATGTTATTTTGCTGTATATTGTATTGTGTTGATGTTGTTATTTTGCTATGTGTTGTATTGTGTTGATGTTATTTTGCTATGTGTTGTATTGTGTTGATGTTATTTTGCTATATGTTGTATTGTGTTGATGTTATTTTGCTATATGTTGTATTGTGTTGATGTTGTTATTTTGCTATATGTTGTATTGTGTTGATGTTATTTTGCTGTATATTGTATTGTGTTGATGTTGTTATTTTGCTATATGTTGTATTGTGATGATGTTATTATTTTGCTGTATATTGTGTTGATGTTATTTTGCTATATGTTGTATTGTGTTGATGTTATTTTGCTATATGTTGTATTGTGTTGATGTTATTTTGCTGTATATTGTGTTGATGTTATTTTGCTATATGTTGTGCTGTTGATGTTATTATTTTGCTGTATATTGTGTTGATGTTATTTTGCTATATGTTGTATTGTGTTGATGTTGTTATTTTGCTATATGTTGTATTGTGTTGATATTATTATTTTGCTGTATGTTGTATTGTGTTGATGTTGTTATTTTGCTATATGTTGTATTGTGTTGATGTTGTTATTTTGCTATATGTTGTATTGTGTTGATGTTATTTTGCTGTATATTGTGTTGATGTTATTTTGCTATATGTTGTATTGTGTTGATGTTATTTTGCTATATGTTGTATTGTGTTGATGTTGTTATTTTGCTATATGTTGTATTGTGTTGATGTTATTTTGCTGTATGTTGTATTGTGTTGATGTTGTTATTTTGCTGTATATTGTATTGTGTTGATGTTGTTATTTTGCTGTATATTGTATTGTGTTGATGTTGTTATTTTGCTGTATATTGTATTGTGTTGATGTTATTTTGCTATATGTTGTATTGTGTTGATGTTATTTTGCTGTATGTTGTATTGTGTTGATGTTGTTATTTTGCTATGTGTTGTATTGTGTTGATGTTATTTTGCTATATGTTGTATTGTGTGTATGTTGTTATTTTGCTATGTGTTGTATTGTGTTGATGTTGTTATTTTGCTGTATATTGTGTTGATGTTATTTTGCTATATGTTGTATTGTGTTGATGTTATTTTGCTGTATATTGTGTTGATGTTATTTTGCTGTATTTTGTGTTGATGTTATTTTGCTGTATATTGTGTTGATGTTATTTTGCTGTATATTGTAATGTGTTGATGTTGTTATTTTGCTATATGTTGTAGTGTGTTGATGTTGTTATTTTGCTATATGTTGTATTGTGTGGATGTTGTTATTTTGCTGTATATTGTGTTGATGTTATTTTGCTGTATATTGTATTGTGTTGTTGTTATTTTGCTGTATATTGTGTTGATGTTATTTTGCTATATGTTGTATTGTGTTGATGTTATTTTGCTGTATGTTGTATTGTGTTGATGTTATTTTGCTGTATGTTGTATTGTGTTGATGTTGTTATTTTGCTATATGTTGTGTTGATGTTATTTTGCTGTATATTGTATTGTGTTGATGTTGTTATTTTGCTATATGTTGTATTGTGTTGATGTTGTTATTTTGCTGTGTATTGTATTGTGTTGATGTTGTTATTTTGCTATATGTTGTATTGTGTTGATGTTGTTATTTTGCTATATGTTGTATTGTGTTGATGTTATTTTGCTATATGTTGTATTGTGTTGATGTTATTTTGCTGTATATTGTATTGTGTTGATGTTGTTATTTTGCTATATGTTGTATTGTGATGATGTTATTATTTTGCTGTATATTGTGTTGATGTTATTTTGCTATATGTTGTATTGTGTTGATGTTATTTTGCTATATGTTGTATTGTGTTGATGTTGTTATTTTGCTATATGTTGTATTGTGTTGATATTATTATTTTGCTGTATATTGTGTTTATGTTATTTTGCTATATGTTGTATTGTGTTGATGTTATTATTTTGCTGTATATTGTGTTGATGTTATTTTGCTATATGTTGTATTATGTTGATGTTGTTATTTTGCTATATGTTGTATTGTGTTGATGTTATTTTGCTGTATGTTGTATTGTGTTGATGTTGTTATTTTGCTGTATATTGTATTGTGTTGATGTTGTTATTTTGCTGTATATTGTATTGTGTTGATGTTGTTATTTTGCTGTATATTGTATTGTGTTGATGTTGTTATTTTGCTGTATATTGTATTGTGTTGATGTTGTTATTTTGCTGTATATTGTATTGTGTTGATGTTATTTTGCTATATGTTGTATTGTGTTGATGTTATTTTGCTGTATGTTGTATTGTGTTGATGTTGTTATTTTGCTATATGTTGTATTGTGTTGATGTTATTTTGCTGTATATTGTATTGTGTTGATGTTGTTATTTTGCTATATGTTGTATTGTGATGATGTTATTTTGCTATATGTTGTATTGTGTTGATGTTATTTTGCTATATGTTGTATTGTGTTGATGTTATTTTGCTGTATATTGTGTTGATGTTATTTTGCTATATGTTGTATTGTGTTGATGTTATTATTTTGCTGTATATTGTGTTGATGTTATTTTGCTATATGTTGTGTTGATGTTGTTATTTTGCTATATGTTGTATTGTGTTGATATTATTATTTTGCTGTATGTTGTATTGTGTTGATGTTGTTATTTTGCTATATGTTGTATTGTGTTGATGTTGTTATTTTGCTACATGTTGTATTGTGTTGATGTTATTTTGCTGTATATTGTGTTGATGTTATTTTGCTATATGTTGTATTGTGTTGATGTTATTTTGCTATATGTTGTATTGTGTTGATGTTGTTATTTTGCTATATGTTGTATTGTGTTGATGTTATTATTTTGCTGTATATTGTGTTGATGTTATTTTGCTATATGTTGTATTGTGTTGATGTTGTTATTTTGCTATATGTTGTATTGTGTTGATGTTATTTTGCTGTATGTTGTATTGTGTTGATGTTGTTATTTTGCTGTATATTGTATTGTGTTGATGTTGTTATTTTGCTGTATATTGTATTGTGTTGATGTTGTTATTTTGCTGTATATTGTATTGTGTTGATGTTATTTTGCTATATGTTGTATTGTGTTGATGTTATTTTGCTGTATGTTGTATTGTGTGTATGTTGTTATTTTGCTATGTGTTGTATTGTGTTGATGTTGTTATTTTGCTGTATATTGTGTTGATGTTATTTTGCTATATGTTGTATTGTGTTGATGTTATTTTGCTGTATATTGTGTTGATGTTATTTTGCTGTATTTTGTGTTGATGTTATTTTGCTGTATATTGTGTTGATGTTATTTTGCTGTATATTGTGTTGATGTTGTTATTTTGCTATATGTTGTAGTGTGTTGATGTTGTTATTTTGCTATATGTTGTATTGTGTGGATGTTGTTATTTTGCTGTATATTGTGTTGATGTTATTTTGCTGTATATTGTATTGTGTTGTTGTTATTTTGCTGTATATTGTGTTGATGTTATTTTGCTATATGTTGTATTGTGTTGATGTTATTTTGCTGTATGTTGTATTGTGTTGATGTTATTTTGCTGTATGTTGTATTGTGTTGATGTTGTTATTTTGCTATATGTTGTATTGTGTTGATGTTGTTATTTTGCTGTGTATTGTATTGTGTTGATGTTGTTATTTTGCTATATGTTGTATTGTGTTGATGTTGTTATTTTGCTATATGTTGTATTGTGTTGATGTTATTTTGCTGTATATTGTGTTGATGTTGTTATTTTGCTATATGTTGTATTGTGATGATGTTATTATTTTGCTGTATATTGTGTTGATGTTATTTTGCTATATGTTGTATTGTGTTGATGTTATTTTGCTATATGTTGTATTGTGTTGATGTTGTTATTTTGCTATATGTTGTATTGTGTTGATATTATTATTTTGCTGTATATTGTGTTGATGTTATTTTGCTATATGTTGTATTGTGTTGATGTTATTTTGCTGTATATTGTGTTGATGTTATTTTGCTGTATTTTGTGTTGATGTTATTTTGCTGTATATTGTGTTGATGTTATTTTGCTGTATATTGTGTTGATGTTGTTATTTTGCTATATGTTGTAGTGTGTTGATGTTGTTATTTTGCTATATGTTGTATTGTGTGGATGTTGTTATTTTGCTGTATATTGTGTTGATGTTATTTTGCTGTATATTGTATTGTGTTGTTGTTATTTTGCTGTATATTGTGTTGATGTTATTTTGCTATATGTTGTATTGTGTTGATGTTATTTTGCTGTATGTTGTATTGTGTTGATGTTGTTATTTTGCTATATGTTGTGTTGATGTTATTTTGCTGTATATTGTATTGTGTTGATGTTGTTATTTTGCTATATGTTGTATTGTGTTGATGTTGTTATTTTGCTGTGTATTGTATTGTGTTGATGTTATTTTGCTATATGTTGTATTGTGTTGATGTTATTTTGCTGTATATTGTATTGTGTTGATGTTGTTATTTTGCTATATGTTGTATTGTGATGATGTTATTATTTTGCTGTATATTGTGTTGATGTTATTTTGCTATATGTTGTATTGTGTTGATGTTATGTTGCTATATGTTGTATTGTGTTGATGTTGTTATTTTGCTATATGTTGTATTGTGTTGATATTATTATTTTGCTGTATATTGTGTTTATGTTATTTTGCTATATGTTGTATTGTGATGATGTTATTATTTTGCTGTATATTGTGTTGATGTTATTTTGCTATATGTTGTATTGTGTTGATGTTATTTTGCTATATGTTGTATTGTGTTGATGTTGTTATTTTGCTATATGTTGTATTGTGTTGATGTTATTTTGCTGTATATTGTGTTGATGTTATTTTGCTATATGTTGTATTGTGTTGATGTTGTTATTTTGCTATATGTTGTATTGTGTTGATGTTATTTTGCTGTATGTTGTATTGTGTTGATGTTGTTATTTTGCTGTATATTGTATTGTGTTGATGTTGTTATTTTGCTGTATATTGTATTGTGTTGATGTTGTTATTTTGCTGTATATTGTATTGTGTTGATGTTGTTATTTTGCTGTATATTGTATTGTGTTGATGTTATTTTGCTATATGTTGTATTGTGTTGATGTTATTTTGCTGTATGTTGTATTGTGTTGATGTTGTTATTTTGCTATGTGTTGTATTGTGTTGATGTTGTTATTTTGCTGTATATTGTGTTGATGTTATTTTGCTATATGTTGTATTGTGTTGATGTTATTTTGCTGTATATTGTGTTGATGTTATTTTGCTGTATTTTGTGTTGATGTTATTTTGCTGTATATTGTGTTGATGTTATTTTGCTGTATATTGTGTTGATGTTGTTATTTTGCTATATGTTGTATTGTGTGGATGTTGTTATTTTGCTGTATATTGTGTTGATGTTATTTTGCTGTATATTGTATTGTGTTGTTGTTATTTTGCTGTATATTGTGTTGATGTTATTTTGCTATATGTTGTATTGTGTTGATGTTATTTTGCTGTATGTTGTATTGTGTTGATGTTGTTATTTTGCTATATGTTGTGTTGATGTTATTTTGCTGTATATTGTATTGTGTTGATGTTGTTATTTTGCTATATGTTGTATTGTGTTGATGTTGTTATTTTGCTGTGTATTGTGTTGATGTCGTTATTTTGCTGTATATTGTATTGTGTTGATGTTGTTATTTTGCTATATGTTGTATTGTGTTGATGTTATTTTGCTGTATATTGTGTTGATGTTATTTTGCTGTATGTTGTATTGTGTTGATGTTATTTTGCTATATATTGTATTGTGTTGATGTTGTTATTTTGCTATATGTTGTGTTGTGTTGATGTTGTTATTTTGCTGTATATTGTGTTGATGTTATTTTGCTATATGTTGTATTGTGTTGATGTTGTTATTTTGCTATATGTTGTATTGTGTTGATGTTGTTATTTTGCTATATATTGTATTGTGTTGATGTTGTTATTTTGCTATATGTTGTATTGTGTTGATGTTATTTTGCTGTATGTTGTATTGTGTTGATGTTGTTATTTTGCTGTATGTTGTATTGTGTTGATGTTATTTTGCTATATGTTGTATTGTGTTGATGTTATTTTGCTATATATTGTATTGTGTTGATGTTGCTAATTTGCTATATGTTGTATTGTGTTGATGTTATTATTTTGCTGTATATTGTGTTGATGTTATTTTGCTATATGTTGAATTGTGTTGATGTTATTTTGCTATATGTTGTATTGTGTTGATGTTATTTTGCTGTATGTTGTATTGTGTTGATGTTATTTTGCTGTATGTTGTATTGTGTTGATGTTATTTTGCTATATGTTGTATTGTGTTGATGTTATTTTGCTATATGTTGTATTGTGTTGATGTTATTTTGCTATATGTTGTATTGTGTTGATGTTATTTTGCTATATGTTGTATTGTGTTGATGTTATTTTGCTATATGTTGTATTGTGTTGATGTTATTTTGCTATATGTTGTATTGTGTTGATGTTATTTTGCTATATGTTGTATTGTGTTGATGTTATTTTGCTATATGTTGTATTGTGTTGATGTTATTTTGCTATATGTTGTATTGTGTTGATGTTGCTATTTTGCTATATGTTGTATTGTGTTGATGTTGCTATTTTGCTATATGTTGTATTGTGTTGATGTTGCTATTTTGCTATATGTTGTATTGTGTTGATGTTATTATTTTTCTGTATATTGTGTTGATGTTATTTTGCTATATGTTGTATTGTGTTGATGTTATTTTGCTATATATTGTATTGTGTTGATGTTGTTATTTTGCTATATGTTGTGTTGTGTTGATGTTGTTATTTTGCTGTATATTGTGTTGATGTTATTTTGCTATATGTTGTATTGTGTTGATGTTGTTATTTTGCTATATGTTGTGTTGTGTTGATGTTGTTATTTTGCTGTATATTGTTTTGTTGTTATTTTGCTGTATATTGTTTTGATGTTATTTTGCTATATGTTGTATTGTGTTGATGTTATTTTGCTATATGTTGTATTGTGTTGATGTTATTTTGCTATATGTTGTATTGTGTTGATGTTATTTGGCTATATGTTGTATTGTGTTGTTATTTTGCTATATATTGTATTGTGTTGATGTTGCTATTTTGCTATATGTTGTATTGTGTTGATGTTATTATTTTTCTGTATATTGTGTTGATGTTATTTTGCTATATGTTGTATTGTGTTGATGTTATTTTGCTATATGTTGTATTGTGTTGATGTTATTTTGCTATATATTGTATTGTGTTGATGTTGTTATTTTGCTATATGTTGTGTTGTGTTGATGTTGTTATTTTGCTGTATATTGTGTTGATGTTATTTTGCTATATGTTGTATTGTGTTGATGTTGTTATTTTGCTATATGTTGTGTTGTGTTGATGTTGTTATTTTGCTGTATATTGTGTTGATGTTATTTTGCTATATGTTGTATTGTGTTGATGTTATTTTGCTATATGTTGTATTGTGTTGATGTTATTTTGCTATATGTTGTATTGTGTTGATGTTGTTATTTTGCTGTATGTTGTATTGTGTTGATGTTGTTATTTTTCTGTATATTGTGTTGATGTTGTTATTTTGCTGTATATTGTGTTGATGTTATTTTGCTATATGTTGTATTGTGTTGATGTTGTTATTTTGCTATATGTTGTGTTGTGTTGATGTTGTTATTTTGCTATATGTTGTGTTGTGTTGATGTTGTTATTTTGCTGTATATTGTGTTGATGTTATTTTGCTATATGTTGTATTGTGTTGATGTTATTTTGCTATATGTTGTATTGTGTTGATGTTATTTTGCTATATGTTGTATTGTGTTGATGTTGTTATTTTGCTGTATGTTGTATTGTGTTGATGTTGTTATTTTTCTGTATATTGTGTTGATGTTGTTATTTTGCTGTATATTGTGTTGATGTTATTTTGCTATATGTTGTATTGTGTTGATGTTGTTATTTTGCTGTATGTTGTATTGTGTTGATGTTGTTATTTTTCTGTATATTGTGTTGATGTTGTTATTTTGCTGTATATTGTGTTGATGTTATTTTGCTATATGTTGTATTGTGTTGATGTTGTTATTTTGCTATATGTTGTATTGTGTTGATGTTGTTATTTTGCTGTATATTGTATTGTGTTGATGTTGTTATTTTGCTATATGTTGTATTGTGTTGATGTTATTTTGCTGTATATTGTGTTGATGTTATTTTGCTGTATGTTGTATTGTGTTGATGTTATTTTGCTGTATGTTGTATTGTGTTGATGTTATTTTGCTGTATATTGTGTTGATGTTGTTATTTTGCTGTATGTTGTATTGTGTTGATGTTGTTATTTTGCTCTATGTTGTATTGTGTTGATGCTGTTATTTTGCTATATGTTGTATTGTGTTGATGTTGTTATTTGGCTATATGTTGTATTGTGTTGATGTTGTTATGTTGCTATATGTTGTATTGTGTTGATGTTGTTATTTTGCTGTATGTTGTATTGTGTTGATGTTGTTATTTTGCTATATCTTGTATTGTGTTGATGTTATTTTGCTATATGTTGTATTGTGTTGATGTTGTTATTTTGCTATGTATTGTATTGATGTTGTTATTTTGCTGTGTATTGTATTGATGTTGTTATTTTGCTATATGTTGTATTGTGTTGATGTTGTTATTTTGCTATGTATTGTATTGATGTTGTTATTTTGCTATGTATTGTATTGATGTTGTTATTTTGCTGTGTATTGATGTTTTTATTTTGCTGTATATTGTGTTGATGTTGTTATTTTGCTGTATGTTCTATTGTATTGTGTTGATGTTCACAGGGCTCCCTTGAGAATGAGACCCTGGTCTCAATGGTGCCCTCCATTTCTAAATCAAAGATTTAAAAAAATAAAAATAATTGAATTCATTTGATGGATACTGTGTTCTTCTCCTGCATTGAGACATTCTAGTGGTATCTCCTATGTGAGACATTCAGGATGATACCATCAAAATGAGACATTCAGGATGATACCATCAAGATGAGACATTCAAGATGAGACATTCAAGGTGAGACATTCAGGATGATACCATCAAGATGAGACATTCAAGATGAGACATTCGAGATGAGACATTCGAGATGAGACATTCAAGATGATACCATCAAGATGAGACATTCAAGATGATACCATCAAGATGAGACATTCAAGATGATACCATCAAGATGAGACATTCAAGGTGATACCATCAGGATGAGACATTCAAGATGATACCATCAAGATGAGACATTCAGGATGATACCATCAAAATGAGACATTCAGGATGATACCATCAAGATGAGACATTCAAGGTGAGACATTCAGGATGATACCATCAAGGTGAGACATTCAAGATGAGACATTCAGGATGATACCATCAAGATGAGACATTCAATGAGACATTCAAGATGAGACATTCAAGATGATACCATCAAGATGAGACATTCAAGGTGAGACATTCAGGATGATACCATCAAGATAAGACATTCAAGGTGAGACAACATTCAGGATGATACCATCAAGATGAGACATTCAGGATGATACCATCAAGATGAGACATTCAGGATGATACCATCAAGATGAGACATTCAATGAGACATTCAAGATGAGACATTCAAGATGAGACATTCAAGATGATACTTTCAAGATGAGACATTCAAGGTGAGACATTCAGGATGATACCATCAAGATGAGACATTCAAGATGAGACATTCAAGATGAGACATTCAGGATGATACCATCAAGATGAGACATTCAATGAGACATTCAAGATGAGACATTCAAGATGATACCATCAATATATATATATATATAAGATGAGACATTCAAGATGATACTTTCAAGATGAGACATTCAAGATGAGACATTCAGGATGATACCATCAAGATGAGACATTCAAGATGAGACCAAGATGATACATTCAAGATGAGACATTCAAGATGATACATTCAAGATGAGACATTCAAGATGATACATTCAATGAGATGATACCATCAAGATACTTTCAAGATGAGACATTCAAGATGATACCATCAAGATGAGACATTCAAGATGAGACATTCAAGATGATACCATTAATATGAGACATTCAGGATGATACCATCAAGATGAGACATTCAGGATGATACCATCAAGATGAGACATTCAGGATGATACCATCAAGATGAGACATTCAGGATGATACCATCAAGATGAGACATTCAAGATGATACTTTCAAGATGAGACATTCAAGATAATACCATCAGGATGAGACATTCAAATGAGACATTCAAGATGAGACATTCAGGATGATACCATCAAGATGAGACATTCAAGATAATACCATCAAGATGAGACATTCAAGATGAGACATTCAGGATGATACCATCAAGATAAGACATTCAAGGTGAGACATTCAGGATGATACCATCAAGATGAGACATTTAGGATGATACCATCAAGATGAGACATTCAGGATGATACCATCAAGATGAGACATTCAAGATGAGACATTCAAGGTGAGACATTCAGGATGATACCATCAAGATGAGACATTCAAGATGATACAATCAGGATGAGACTTTCAAGATGAGACATTCAGGATGATACATTCAGGATGATACCATCAAGATGAGACATTCAAGATGATGAGACATTCAAGATAATACCATCGATGATACCATCAAGATGAGACATTCAGGATGATACCATCAAGATTCAAGAGACATTCAGGATGAGACATTCAAGATGATACCATCAAGATGAGACATTCAAGATGAGACCATCAAGATGAGACATTCAGGATGATACCATCAAGATGAGACATTCAGGATGATACCATCAAGATGAGACATTCAAGATGATACCATCAAGATGAGACATTCAAGATGATACCATCAGGATGAGACATTCAAGATGAGACATTCAAGATGAGACATTCAAGATGATACCATCAAGATGAGACATTCAGGATGATACCATCAAGATGAGACATTCAAGATGATACCATCAAGATGAGACATTCAAGATGATACCATCAAGATGAGACATTCAAGATGATACCATCAAGATGAGACATTCAAGATGATACCATCAAGATGAGACATTCAAGATGATACCATCAAGATGAGACATTCAGGATGATACCATCAAGATGAGACATTCAGGATGATACCATCAAGATGAGACATTCAGGATGATACATTCAGGATACCATCATTCAGATGAGACATTCAAGATGAGACATTCAGATGAGACATTCACCATCAAGATGATACCATCAAGATGAGACATTCAAGATGATACCATTCAAGATGAGACATTCAGATGATACCATCAAGATGACCAAGATGAGACATCAAGATGAGACATTCAAGATGACATTCAGGATGATACCATCCATTCAAGATGAGACATTCAGGATGATACCATCAAGATGAGACATTCAGGATGATACCATCAAGATGAGACATTCAAGATGATACCATCAAGATGAGACATTCAGGATGATACCATCAAGATGAGACATTCAAGATGATACCATCAAGATGAGACATTCAAGATGAGACATTCAGGATGATACCATCAAGATGAGACATTCAAGATGATACCATCAAGATGAGACATTCAAGATGAGACATTCAAGATGAGACATTCAGGATGATACCATCAAGATGAGACATTCAAGATGATACCATCAAGATGAGACATTCAAGATGAGACCATCAAGATGAGACATTCAAGATGATACATTCAAGATGATACCATCAAGATGAGACATTCAAGATGATACCATCAAGATGAGACATTCAAATGAGACATTCAAGATTACATTCATTCAGGATACCATCAAGAAGACATTCAAGATACCATCAAGATGAGACATTCAAGATGATGAGACATTCATCAAGATGAGACATTCAAGATGAGACTGAGACATTCAAGATGAGACATTCAGATGATGATACCATCAAGATGAGACATTCAAGATGATACCATCAATATGAGACATTCAGGATTATACCATCAAGATGAGACATTCAAGATGAGACATTCAAGATGAGACATTCAAGATAAGACATTCAAGATATACCATCAAGAGAGACATTCAAGATTTTAACATTCAGGATGATACATTCAAGATGAGACATTCAAGAAGATCAATATGAGACATTCAGGATGATACATTCAAGATGACATTCAAGATTCAAGATGATACATGTACGATACCATCAATATGAGACATTCAGCTGACAGTAACATTTTAATGGGCAACACACAAAAACCAAGCCCCTTTTGATATCATTGAAGATCAAAATGATACAAGACAAACCTAGGTTCACAAGAAGAAAAAAACTTTATTCATTTTCTTACTTACAAACATTTTCAAAAGTAACCTAAATAATGAAATTACTTAAACCTAAAATAGATTTGCTCATTGCAAATAATGCAACTGAAAATATATACCAAGCTCCGTTACATTTTCCTAAATAAGCAAAATATACAGGAGCAAAAACGGAAAAAAAATATCTCATGTATTTTTTTCAATTTTTGTTGCTGCCGCCATCCAGAAAGGAAGGAGGTCAAGGAGCAACAATGAGTTGTAAATACATGACAAACGTTCCTTGTATTATATGCACAAGAAAAAATACAAATAATAATTGCACATCATTCCCTTGTTATTGCATCAGTTGCATTTTAGTCTGTTTCAGTAGGTGTGTATACTCAGTCATATATGCCAGTGTAAATACAGTTTCAATACACTGTAACAACATATGGATATTGAAGTTATTGAAATCACATTGGCATCACTATTTCAACAATTCAATATTCCTGCCTAGTCTGAATGCAATCGATGATGAGAAGCTGAACAGTTCTAAAAAGCGAGCTTGCCAAAAAAAGACATTTTAACTTGCTTAAATGACAAACATTCCATTGAATTACAAGCTATGACAAATTTTTAAATTAAATGAATAACACAAACCCATAATGTCAAGGCTAGCACTACTACTTAAGTTTAACATCAAAATGTAAGAATTATTGCAGAATAATAATCAACTATGCATCGTTCAGTACATCAGTACAGCATTTGGTCCATTGACATATCACGTTTATATGATGAAAGCAGTTGAAATTAGACCCAAAGTCAGGCTCAGCATATTGAAACCAAAACAGGGAGTTACATGAAACAAACCAGTCTTACAGAATGAAAATCCAGACCAGGATGGTTTTGACTGTACTTGAAACCAGTTGGACAGTGAATGAATGACCTGTGTTGAGAAGATAACATTCAACGGCTGTTCATATGCATCAGTGCTGAATATGACCTCAGCCCAGGCTTGCAAACATGACATGTCACAACAGCCTATACTTTGAATAAGCTTGAGAATTGTTATGAAGGGAATTTGCCATGTTTAATTCAAACAAATATAGCCCAAAGCTCCCCTGAAATCCAATACAATACACACAAACAAAACCTAGCTTAAATATCATGATCAACCAAAACAGTCATTATGATGCACCAAGAAACAATAAATAGAATTGCAATTTTTTTTTTAAATCATCACTTAAAACAAGCAACATGACTGTCATCTAATCTGTTGACATCATCATAAAAGCATAATGACATTCAAAACCTAAAGCATTAAATAAACAATATTATAATAAAACTAACATGATGGATGAACAATCGCGAATGTGGCGGCGTGGGGGTAAACACGTCCGCCCAGGCCCCACGGGTTCCCCCATGAACCCCGGAACATTCCATGGCCCATAAACATTTGGCTCCATCCAAACACCTATGGCCACGTCCCAATAATATCAAACAGCTTCCTCTCCTGGTCTCCTTTCCTACATTGAAGCCTCTTTTATCTGTCGTGGACATGGGAGTGAAGGAGACGACGAAAGGAAGCTAACTAAGAGAATTTGGACACAGCAATAGTCTTAAGTCCAACTAATTCCTCACACACTAGAGGCAGTCCACAGTATAATGAAGAGTTGAATTGTCTATTGCATGAGCGTAGCATAGCTGACTATGTGGTCACCCACAGTAGTCTTGGTTAAAAAATCGAGTAAACAATCATTTTAGTTTTCAGTCAGTTAGGATACAGTTTTTAGCCACTGATTCTTTTGAGTAATTTCCTTTCATGCTTCTTAAATACTATAAATAGGGTTCCTGGAGGATGTGAGGGAGAGTTATTCACTTGGGGTGGTAGTAGGACTAGACGTGAATGGCAAAAAAAAATAATGAAAATAATTGCGGAAAAGGTTTGGAGCAGTGGAGGCTGGTGGGAGGACTTATAGGAGGACGGGCTCATTGTAATGGCTGGAATGGAATACATGGAACAGTATCAAACACATCAAACATATGGAAACCACATGCTTGACTCAGTTCCATTAATTCCATTCCAGCCATTACAATGAGCCCATCCTCCAATAGCTCCTCCCACCAGCAATAACATAGCAACACTTACACCAAACTGGAATACTCGAATACATACAATACATTACTGAACACATGCAGTATAAGTCATAATGTAAAATACAAGAAATGGACATAGAAAGGAGGGCTCTAGGAGTGATACCATTGGCTCAAAGAGGTCATGTGATGCAGCAAAAAGTTATGGGTAGAGATCGGATTAGTAAGCAGATCATTTTAAGGATCCAAATAGGGGTAAAAATAGAACGATTAAATTGACCTAAAAAATACCTATTTTCAAAAGAGCATCATAAAGTAATCATTGGGCTACATCCCACCATACTGTGCCGATAGCATCACCCAGCACCTAGAAAATGGAACAGTAGCATTTTTTTCCAATGTTTTTACAGTTTTACATTTTTTTTTTAAAACTTTTTTTTTTTCAAACTGATATTGAAATCCTATTTTGTAACACTAGCAGAGAGTGATAGAGAGAGAATTCAGAATAACACAATTTGATCCTAATGAACGTTCAACATGCTTCAACACTTGTCTAAAGGTCTAAAATCAACGAAAACAAAGACATTACTTATTTTTTCAGTTTCTCTGAAAGCAACAGCTCTCTTATTAGAGAGCGATCGTGGTAGTAAGCTGGAGGGTCAAGGGAGTTGTTATCAGAGCCAGATTCATTAGTCTAGAGGGCATCATCATCAGGAGTTAGGTAGGAACATCATGTCTTCAGTGGTCAGGAGATGGAGGGGGCGGAGCAGAGGGAGTGGAGGACGGCCGGGCTGGGTCCTTAGGATGTCGTCATGGAGGATGGGTCATTCCACATGGCCGCCACGTCTCTGAACCTGCCACAGGGCATGATGGGAAAGGGAGTGCATCATTGTTTCTGTCAAACACTTCACCTGAAGATAATGTAATAACAACAAACAGACAAACAGAGGATCCCTGGGACAACAGGTGAGCTATTGACCCCTTTGTCAATTGTAATGTGTGTGTGTGTGTGTGTGTGTGTGTGTGTCTGCCAGAACTCTGACCTTGCGTTGATGAGGTACTGGGCCAGGCTGATGTTGGCGGGGGTTCCTGTGATGGTGATCTGGCGCTCCGATGACCCTTCCATGGCGTTAGCAATTTTGATCTGCGCCCCAGACATCTGACGGATCTCGTTGATTTTGGTTCCCTGGCGCCCGATTATGCAGCCTATTAGCTGGGAAGAAGAGGCGGAGGGACTTAAAAACAGGGGAATAGCAAAGTCTGAATGGAATGCAGACAAAGTCACATGCACCATGACACACTGACCCCTTTTTCAATTGTTCTATTTTTACAAATATATCCATGGTGGTGCATGCAAGCATTTGAAAACTGTTTGTTGAAATATTGACTGACTATTGGTGAAATCACCTTACCCATCCCTTACATGACAATAGATGACAAATGTCAAATGAAAAGCTCCATGGTCCCCATACTCACATCATTGGGAATGGTGAGTTCATGAGTACTGGCCTGGTTATTGGCATCCAGACCTGCTATATGGGAGAGAGAGAGACCGATAGAGGGGACACGGCATAAAATAGAGTTTTGCACGGGGAGGGTGGCGTCCGCTGTGAGCGATAGTTAGCTTTGGAGACATATAGTCGGAACCCTGATTGGAGATGCTTCTGCAGAGGTCTTGAGAGAGGAGCCTGTGGCTTCTCCTTCTCTGTTGGTAAGGGGGTTGGTTCTCAAACCAGAGGAGATTTACCCGCCGACCCAGATAAAACTAACTCGGAAGGACCAAAATCTTCAAGGCGCTACAAAAGCAGATTAAGAAAATGAACCAAATATTTGAAAAACTACAAATAAAAGGTCAACAAGAGCAACCACCAGGTGGCCATGTCATCGGAAGCGCAGCACAAAGAACGAAAGGAAGAGAATGAACAGAGAAAGACAGAGGAAGAGAGAGAAAGAGGAGGAAGTGTGTGTGTGTGTCTCTACAGGTAAAAAAAGAGAAGGAGATTTGGTAGAGGGTGGTTCTCGTGTAGGTGGGTACGTACCGGGGAAGGCAGGGGTGGTCTGTCCAAGGGGGTTAAAGGGGGTTTGCTGCATAGCCAACTGGTGGAGCTTGGTCAACTGCTGAGGGGGGTAGGAGGGACAGCAGAGCTATGAGGGCATCGTTAAAACACACACACACACACAGGTCAGGTCTGTCACCAAGAAACCGTACAAGAAGAAAGACAGGATTCAGGAGAAGCAGTGACACAGATAGGAGGAGAGAGAGAGAGAGAAAGGAAACTCATAGAGGACTTGGCCCGAGTCGGTGAAGAAAGGATGTCTCTGTGTGTTTGGATGGTGCCATGTGAAATTTAGTTCATGGATGTCTGTGTCTGAAACACTTGAACCCAACATGGGGTCATGAAACATACCATGTCCATTTGACTACGTTGCGGTATTGCTTGAAATTGACCTCCTCCTCTCTGAAGAAATACTGCACTTAACTTTCACATTCCTCACTTGAGCAACCGGTCTCCTTATTATTCTGGGTGATAAGGAAATAATTGTTTTCTTTCTGTGTCCCTCTGCTCGTTTTCCTACAGGCCAAGTCCTATGAAGTTTGGCTCCAAACAGAGGACAGAGGTTGTGAGTAATTTCAGATTTGAAAGAGACAGAAATTACTTTTCAGAATTGGTAGTATTAATATTATGGGTTAATATTAATAGGATTGGACACGAGAGAGTAGAGTGTAGAGAGAAGACTGTCTCATGGAATTAGAACTCACGTCAGGGTGAGGGATGGCGTATTGTCCCTGAATGGTGTACGCCTGGAAAGAGAGGGAGAAACATACAACGCTATTAGAATCTGCTGATGGAAGTGGCTAAATCAACGTTTCCCAAACTCGGTCCTCGGACCCCAAGGAATTCACATTTTGTTTTTTGCCTGAACACT